>NW_015642528.1:953446-996603 GCF_001515625.1 Sinocyclocheilus rhinocerous
TGCAAAAACAAAAATATACTTTGTTAATTAACACAAAACATGAATATAGTGAATTAGATTAGTGTCTAAGATTTGAATAAGCCAGTACAGTAATGCACAATAACATCTATTGTAAAGCAGCAAATCTCTACCATGTGGCCATGGCCAACTTCCAAAGGGGCTTCAAGATGACTTAAAATGATTTAAAATAAGACAAAACAAGCATTATAATAAGTATTATAATAAGCTATCTAATCAAGATATTTATTATTTTAATTCACCCCCTCAATAACTAAATATAGCTAAATAGCAGCAATAGCTAAATATTGCTGTGGAAAATAGGGGACCTTGGAGTCTAAAAGGCTGAGAACCATAGATCTAAAGTGCAAATCAAGGCAAACACAAGAGAGAACTATTTAGAAATTCAGACTAATGAAAAAAATGAAGAAACTGCTCTTTGATGAAATTAACTTAGACCGTCCAGTCCATGAACACACTACATCACAGGCCTATCACTGAGCAGTAATTAATGGCTCTTCTAATAGGATCTTTAAACGAGAGGGCGTGCTTGTCGGATGCCTTGATTTATGAAGCACACTCCACTCTCTTTCTGAATAAACTGAGGTGCGAGGGGAGAAGGGGGAAGTTCTTAAAAGACATTACTTACGGAGTCTCCACACTCTTTCTGCAGTGTGTTATAGACAGAGGGGGATCTGTTGAAGAGAAAACCAGATTAGAGATTTCAGACACGCATAAAAAGGCTCATTTCAGGGCTCCAGACTAACTATTTTTACTAGGAGCACTGTAGCCCCTGACTGAAAATTTTGGGGCACACCTTAAATCAGCCTGCAATGCAATCATTCACATAATTTCCCCATTTTAACTGTATTACTGACAAATGCTTTGATAATAAATAGACTTAACTTATAGAAATTACAATGTGCAATATTCTTTTAATTTCAGAGGGACATGGCATTACTCATTACAGTACGAGAACACATTCGTAGATGGAAACAAATTATGTGGCCAGTACAAAAAAATCAACTAAACAAATAAATTAAATGTAAACATTTCTACAGAAGTTCTGCAGATGGATGCGCCAGGTGCAGATTTGGTAGTGCTGGGGGGTGGTGTGTGGGAGTATTAAAAATATAGATAATTTAATCATTAAATTTCTATTGTTTTGCATGTTCATTTCTTGTTTATACACATTTGACAATAAAGCACTAAGTGTCACGAATCCGGTCTATGAACTTCCGTTCACTCACCAGCAGAGGTCACCCGCTCACTACATGGACTCTCACACTACACAGACTGTTACACTATACCCTGGACTACATTTCCCATCATCCATTGCACTGATTGCACACAGCTGTAATCAATCACACGCTCACCTAAAAGCTATTACACACACTATATAACATCCACCTAGATCCTGCTCAAGTCGCCGAGTATTGTTTAGTGTTGTTTATCACTGTTTAGTTGATAGCTACTTTACGGAGCCTGCTCTATCTTTCCTAGTTTATTCATAGTCTTGCCTTGCCTGTTTTTCCCGCGTTTTGATTCTCGCCTGTGTATTTCGGATTACCCCCTTCGTCTTGCCGTTTGGACTCTGTTTGCCCCTGACTGGATTATTGCTGTGTACCTGGATTATCTCTCTTTGCCTTGCCCTGTTGGATATTGTTCACCGTCGAACAACCCACGCCTGTTTACTGGACTGCTCTTGTGTTTTGCCCATGCAATTCCAATTCCTGTTCGCTGGTGTTTCGACCCTGCCTGTGTTAGTGACCACGTCTTTTAATAAAAAGCTTGCATATGTATCCGCACGTCTCTCGTCTCGTCTGCTCCGTTACACTAAGCTTGAGTTGGGAAGCTTACAAAATGTATTTTATTAACAACAGCAACATGTGCAAAATCTTATGTTGAAAAGGTATATATTGTACTCTTATTAAATGTACCATTATTCTTCAGGGCTCGCAAAATTTCAGACATTCTTCAGATTCTTCAGATTTTGGTAGCCCAAAATGAATTTAAGTAGCCCGAATAAAAAAAAAAAAAGACACCGGCTGAACTTCACTGCGGACAAATCAGCATGATTAAAAACTTCTGTGATTGCTTTTTTTCTTCAAATAACAAGTCCAAGGTTAATATAGTTTTGAATTTTTAAATCAGTTTTATTTTAATATCGTTTTCAAATTTGCTATAAAATTCAGTTTAGTTTTTATTGGGTATTTATAGGCTGCTGCCCCTTTAAGACCGAATGCACGGCTCCAATATAATGATGCACTTGAGATTTCTTTCTCCACTGTTTACATTCACTTAAGACATAACCGACTGTTTACGAGAATACTTGACCTACAAGCTAGTGAACAATGCAAATCAAGGAAGGAATTTTATATAACTGTTCAAGATAGCCCGTCGGGCAGGGCGGTGATACATTTTGGTAGCCCGACTGGAAAACACAATTGCCCCGGGACGTCGGGCTAGCGATTTTGCGAGCCTTGTTCTTCTATAGTATTATATGGAACTGACCAACAACTTCAGTGATTATGTGTGATTTAGTCGCAAACTGAAGAAAAGTTTGTTTTTCAAGGCACTTTGTGACTTTTCTTACTTCATAGACAAAAAAGTGCAAAACTCTGACAAAACCTGATTTCTTGATGATTTGATATTTTATAATAGTGATTTTATAATTGTGATTTTACAATTTCAAACTATAAAGGAAAAAGTAGAAATGAATGAATGATAAGCCAATAAGAATAAGTGCTCCTCTGCTGCCATCTACAGGTTATAATGGTGATTTTAACATAAGTTAAATTTTACATAAGTGTTTGTTCACCACAGTATATTTTTGAGATTAACAGAGATTTCTGTGCAGAATTTTAATGCATCTCACACAATCTTTCTTCATTCTGCGGCAAATTCAAACGCTTCTCACTGGATCTCGCAGTGCTGTGCTGTAACAGTGTCACAAAATCAACTTTGATTCCCGAGTAAAGCTGTTTTGAGATCCGACAAGTTTGTTTGTGTCTCGGTTCGAGCTGATAAACGGTCCTCGCTGCGCAGCTCAAACGAGTAGCAGGATTTTGTTACGCTTTTGTTTCATTTGCCGTTTGATGTTACTCATATGCAACAGAAATGGCAGCGCTTACAAGTTAAACAACGAGGTGGTCGCGCCAGTGCGACAGCTCACAAAATTGAATCGCACTGGCAGAAAAAATGGTCGCAAAATACGACCATTTGGTCGCAGTCTCTAGCCCTGCATTTCCTGATGAAAAAGCATTCTGAAAGCTTTCTGCATCATCAGTTGTGTGATTGTGACACCTGCCTGTTATTTAAACTCCTTCAAACTGTAAGAGAACAAAACTGTGGTAGTGTCTTGAATGTTAAACATAATGGAAAGTTTCTCAGTGTTTTCCAGAACTCCTTGGACAAAAAATGTAACAGTCTGTAGGGTAAGATGTGAAGGGCATGTGGTTGGATGAGAAAGAGGAGGGCATTCTGGCCGCAAGGGCACCACTGACCTCGTCTCCGCTTGAGCTTACGCCGTCTCTGTTTGTTGACGAAGCAGGCCGCTAGCATGCTGAAGAGGATGGCTGCTGCCAGGAAACAGATGGTGGCCACAATGCCTGCCACCACCGGCCGTGCCAGCCCCTCGTCTGGCACCTCAGGCGGCGGGAAGTAGTCTGAAAGATACAAACAAGCTCGCCTTCAGCACGCACACACACAAGCGCTTTCATTCTTAGTGTGGGCTGTTTCAACAATAAGCCATACAGCTCATTCCGAATGATTTAGTTAATAGCAGGGAAGATCTAAAAGATTGAAACAGAATGAAATAGTCGCCTATCTTGATCCATAAAAGACATTCAAAATACATTCAAAATCACCCTGGGATACTTTGAGAAATGAAAACAAAGCCTGAATGGCAGCCTCGTGTTTATTCTGACTTCAAGTAGTGATTGAATTCTGACTGCAGCGCATAAACTATCTATTTAGTAAATTCAATCATTCAGAGGCGACTGTCAATCACTGGAGGTTTTGTTTATGTCATATTGTTCTTATGTTCTTGCTGTCTTAGTTTTGGTTATTCTGTTTTATATGTTGATTTATTGGAAAGCACTTTGGTCAGCATAAGTTGTTTTTAAATGTGCTATACAAATAAAAAACATACAAATAAAATTATTAGGCAGCACAACTGTTTTCGACATTGATAATAAGAAGAAATCAGCATACAGAAATATATTAAAATAGAGCAGTTAATTTAAATTGTAATAATATTTCATAATATTACTGTTATAAATAAATGCAGTCTTGGTGAGTGTAAGAGACTTCTTCCACAAAGTCCAAAGTCTTCTTCCAAAATTTAACAATTTCTTTGAACAATATTTATTCTTTTGATTTGAATTTTCTGTGGTTTGAGACATTGAAACATTTGTACACAACTAGACTAATTATACAGTCACTGAAATAGATAGAAACTATATCTATAAAAAAAAATATTAAAACAATAAGAGCACAATGCACCAATATTTCTAAAAATGGACTTGTTTTAATTCCTTCATTCAGACAGACAAACAGTGTGTGATTCATATTAAATCCAGCAGATGGAAGCAGAGACCATCACTATTTCAGAATCAACTCACTCCATTAATGCTTGTGTGGGTCTACACTAAAATGTCACAGTATAACATGATATTATGTGCAGTAAATCTCACAATACATTTTCAAAACCCATATGGACTATAAAAATCCTCAGAGCACTGACCTGTGCTAGAGACTCCCACTACATTACTGGGCTCACTGACATGGTCCTCCATAACCGCCATCACTCTGAACTCATACCAGGCTTCCTGCAAAATAGATGACTAGAAAACTCAATCCATTTGAATTTAGTTGCAGTAGAAAACCTTTAGGGAGATTTTCCCACCTTTTTGCTTTTTTCCCCCAAATGTACATTTAATAAACAAAATGATGACTAAATATTTCTTGTTGGATGAATTATCCTTTTAGAGCTACAGCATTAAAACGTTTTATGCTCAAACACATTTACACCTGCAGGAATGCCAATACAAGCCTTATGTCAATCTTTTGAAATGGTTGTCACAGGCATACCTGAACCAGGTCTCTAGCCAAAAGCTCTGTCTCTCCAGCAGGGATTGCATCATCAAGAACATCCCACCTCTCCCCGAGGCGGAACTCCATGATGTAGTGATCAATTGGCGACGTGTGATTGGCTGGAGGGATCCATGTGAGTAGGACTCCCTGCTGTGTCCGGTTGGCTGTGAGGCACCGTGGTGGGGTACTTATAGGAAATACTAGAGGAAACAAAGTAAACCACTGGATCATTTAAACATTCTGATTTGATGCTTAAGAAACCTTTATTCTTATTAATGCTGAGAACAGTAGTGCTGCTTAACATTTTTTTTGTGAAAATGTTTTTGAGAATTTTATTTTTATTTTTTTTAAGATGAAAAGCAAGTTCAAAAGAGCAGCATTTATTTGACATATATTTTTTGACATTATAAATGTCTTTACAGCAGGGTTATTATAGTTAACTAAAATTGAAACAGAAATTAAAATCATAAAAATATTTTCATTTATATAATAAAAATAAATGTTAACTGAATAAATTAAATAATAAAATATATAAAACATTTAATGTACTAAAATTACTAAAACTAAAAAAATTATATACATATAGAAAAAAAATACTAAAAATGACAAATAACACACAACAGAATTAACTATTACTAAATTAACTATAACTTCATTAAAATTAATAAAAATGATTACAATTTGAATAAAAACTATAATAGTATCTCAGTTATACTAAAATAATACTGCTTTATGGACACTTTTGGCTAACTTGATTCATCTTTGCTGAATAAAAGTATTCATTTTATGGTATAAATAGTATAGCATGAATTAAAAAAAAAAAAATTACTAAAACTTGACCTAAAATTATTACAATTTTAATAAAAAAAATATAATTGTATCTCAGTTATACTAAAAAAGTACTGCTCTATGTTCACTTTTGGTTAACTTGATTCATATTTGCTGAATAAAAGTATTAATTTCTATAGTATAAATAGTATAGTATAAATTTAACCAAAACAACAAAACATCTGAATCTACAGTTCAGATGTTTGCTGACCCCAAACATCTGACCTGTAGTGATATATAAGTGATACATTTGCTAGTATTACAGTATCATATAATTTATTATTATTATTATTATTATATTACAATTTCTTTTAATCACTATATTCCAATTTTGGATACTTGATTATTTATTGGTATCTAATGCTCAGTTCAAGAAAATCCTAAAAACACTAATAATTTTAATGTTAAATGTAAATTTCAAATAAAAAAAATCTCAAAATAAACATATACATTATAAATATTTACATATAAAGTTATGATGCCTAAATTCACTTGTAGCATTTAAAATGACTAGGTTTCAGTTTTTAGTGTGTTCTTTCCAATTTATTTAGACAAAATAGTATTTTAATACTATTTCGTAGTATTTGTAATACTAAAATCCATTTAGAAGACAATACAATTAAAATGATCAGCTTATCACTATCAGCCATAATTTCAATATTTCTGTAAATAAAATATATAATATAGTCTAATATAGTTACGATCATGTATTTGGAGCTTATTCAAAAGTACAAAAAAAAAACATTATAACTGGGATCAAAATACTGTTATCCTTAAATTCTGCCATTCCCATCCCTACTATAAAATGCATTTCTGTCAGGCAGAGATGATCTTGTCTTTGTAAGTTGTATCGTGCAGGTGGCCAACCTAGTGTGTTCACAGTGACGACCTCGCTGAACGGGCCCGTCCCCAGCTTGTTCTGGGCCAGGACGCTGAATTGGTAGGCCGTCTCGGGCTCCAGGCCTTGCACAAGGAGCCAGTGCTGCCCGCTGGGCACAGGCATGGACAGCCAGTCATGCGGTCCTAACTGCTCCCTCTTCACCCTGCAGGAGGAGTCACATGCACAGATGGAGAGAGTTCAGCACGGCACAAGCATACATGCGCATACGCTCCGATAATGATTGCCATGTCGCTCACAATACTGATGAGAGCACTGCCTGCAGCTAGACGCAAAAAGACAGCTTGTTTGGCTCAGTGTGAGTGCTCAGTGATATCCAATAACACAAAAACTGTCTCACGGTTTCCCAGAGGAAATTCTGAAGAATGCGTTTTCGGCCGCTGATCTTTACAAAAATATCCTCATAGATCTTCAGTGTGCCTTGTACGGCCTACAGCTCTTTTCCCTGGATCTCTTGAGAAAGACCTATGGCTTAAAATGAGTCTTATGGACAATACATCTCCTTATAGAAACCACCAGAATGGCTACAATGTTGTGGATAAGTGGAGTAGTGATTTTTTACAGACTACAGATCTTTTACAGACTTTTAACTACAGAAGCCCTGGACTGTCACATCATGTTCTGTTGCACATATCCAAGTAGTTTTGCATGCTCAAAACTTTGTGTAGCTGCACCTACAGCCAGCATGCCTCATTCTGATAAACTGCTGCCCTTGGCATGCATGAAATGACTCCCACCGGACGTCCCGACTAAATTCAAGCTGAATTTCTTCGACCTTCATTGTACGCAAGCAACACAAGGACACCATGCATGCCCCCCTTCAGTACAGTATTATCATCCTCATGACACTTTATTTCCTCCATTTATTATATATTTATATTTTATTTAAAATAAACCGCCTCTCCAAGGACGGACAAAGCATACATGGTGTCTTTGTTCACCATAAACTGCGGTCCTAACTGCTCCCTCTTCACCCTGCAGGAGGAGTCACATGCACAGATGGAGAGAGTTCAGCACGGCACAAGCATACATGCGCATACGCTCCGATAATGATTGCCATGTCGCTCACAATACTGATGAGAGCACTGCCTGCAGCTAGACGTAAAAAGACAGCTTGTTTGGCTCAGTGTGAGTGCTCAGTGATATCCAATAACACAAAAACTGTCTCACGGTTTCCCAGAGGAAATTCTGAAGAATGCGTTTTCGGCCGCTGATCTTTACAAAAATATCCTCATAGATCTTCAGTGTGCCTTGTACGGCCTACAGCTCTTTTCCCTGGATCTCTTGAGAAAGACCTATGGCTTAAAATGAGTCTTATGGACAATACATCTCCTTATAGAAACCACCAGAATGGCTACAATGTTGTGGATAAGTGGAGTAGTGATTTTTTACAGACTACAGATCTTTTACAGACTTTTAACTACAGAAGCCCTGGACTGTCACATCATGTTCTGTTGCACATATCCAAGTAGTTTTGCATGCTCAAAACTTTGTGTAGCTGCACCTACAGCCAGCATGCCTCATTCTGATAAACTGCTGCCCTTGGCATGCATGAAATGACTCCCACCGGACGTCCCGACTAAATTCAAGCTGAATTTCTTCGACCTTCATTGTACGCAAGCAACACAAGGACACCATGCATGCCCCCCTTCAGTACAGTATTATCATCCTCATGACACTTTATTTCCTCCATTTATTATATATTTATATTTTATTTAAAATAAACCGCCTCTCCAAGGACGGACAAAGCATACATGGTGTCTTTGTTCACCATAAACTATAAAGGGTGAATCTGTGACAAAACTGAAACTGACATGGGTGTTTGTGTTTTTAACTATCTATCTTACTATTCAAACTATCAGTCTTAAAATATGAAAATCCACCATAAAAATAAGAATATATGTTAAAAACGCTGAATACCTAAACAAGAACGAAATAAATAATACGTATAATATACATATTTAAATATACATATATATATTTGTTAATTTATAACATTAGATTACATTAGATGTATGGAAGCCCGTTCCTGCCACTGAATAAATAAAAAAATGGTAATTGCGACTTTTTATCTCACAATTCTGATTTTTTTTCTCACAATTACGAGTTTACATCTCGCAATTCTGAATTTTTTTCTCAGAGTTGCATACTATAAATTCATAATTCTGACTTTTTCTCAGAATTACGTGACATAGACCTGCAGTTATACGTTATAAAGTCCAATTCTGAGGGGAAAAAAGACTGATATGTTCTCAGAATTGTGACTTTTTATCTCACAATTCGGACTTGATAACTCGCAAATGCGTGTCATAAAGTCACAATTGCAAGATATAAACTAACATTTGTGAGAAAAGTCAGAATTGTGAGTTTATATCTCACTATTCTGACTTTATAACTCAAAGTTGTGAGTTTATATCATGCAATTCTGAAGTCAGAATGGCGAGATTCAAACTGCATTAGTGAGAAAAAAGTCAGAATTATATCCCGCAATTCTGACTTTATACCATAAAAATTGCGAGTTAATATCTCACAATTCTGACTCTCAGAAATTTGTTTGTATCACGTCATTCTGAGAATAAATGAATTTGCGAGACATAAACTTGTAATTGCGAGAAAAAAAAGTCTAAATTGTGAGATAAAAAGTCGCAATTACATTATTTATTTTTTATTCAGTGGCGGAAACAGGCTTCCATAAATATAAAATATATAGAATTCATTTTCTCAAAACAAATGTTTAAATATTTTATGTAATAATATATATAGTATAGTTATATCATCTTAATGCAAGAACCAAAACGTTCAAAATGTCATCTCTCTCACAGATTGCTGTGCTAAACACAAGGCATCCTTTGAGATATTGAAATTACACTGTGTTAGGAATATTAATGACTTTCAAACAGAAAACAGTAAGGAATCAGGTGTATACGTCATTCGCCCCGTTCCCATTGGTGAGTCATAATATTCCACTGAAGTCTAATTGATCACTTCCTTCATGCCCTTATAGCTTGAGAGTTCACAGGCTCTTGAGATGCGTGTTATTCACAGCATCTCAGCGGTCGCTCGCCACCTCTCCTGCAATGCACAGGAAGTAGCAGGAACACGCCAACTATCTGCGTCAATGAGGCTGACAGGAGCTGTTGAGCTCACGTGGGTCACCTTTAAAGGCCATTCATACACAACCTTTAAAGCATGAGTCACACTGCCCAATGTTTCAAATGACACCTTCAGTCAGCTCTTGGCACAGGTCTCCGATTGCTCAGGCACCCATGGTGGACACATCAGGCCAGCGGATAATGATGATCTAAGAAGAAGACGGAAGCAGAACAGTGAGGAAGGTCTGGCCCTTGGGTGAGGATTAACATGCTTTCATCCTCCATGGGGCTTCTATTCTTCTTTAGCTTTTGCATGTGTGGACTGCTGTGTTAGTGGAAGGGCTCAAGTTAGTAGACGGTATAGACTGTGAAGAAATGCTGAGTGTGACATACAGACACGGTTCCCTTATATGAGACACAGATCTGTCTTGGATGACAATGTGAAGAGCAAAAATCACATTGAAACTAATTCCGATCTGCGCCACATACTTGGAAATAAATACGATATCTCATTTCTTGATGAGTTAACAGCCAGGTAAGAATTCATGTCAGTTTTTTAGTCTGAAGCAACATATTCAATCTGAAGCAACATTTTCTATGTTATTTTTTATTCACCCGTAGCATGAAGAATACAGAAAACAACAACAAAAAATATATATCAATATAATAATATATGCCGTGATTCCTCAGTTCAGTTAAAATTGCAAGTTGCAAAAAAAACTTAAACAAGCACTAAGAAAGATAATAATTGGGTACCTTACTGCAGCCGCAATGTAGGCACATAATGCTGATTTAACATACATATATTTAAACACTACAGTTCAAAAGATTGTGGTCGGTATTTTTTTAAATTAAATTAATACTTTTATTCAGGAAAAGATGCATTAAAAGTGAGAGTAAAGACTTACATTATTAAAAAATATTTCTGTTTCAAATAAATGCTGTTCTTTTGAACTTTCTATTCATCAAAGAATCCTGAAATATTACACCACAGAAATATTAAGCAGCACAACCGCTTTCAACATTGTTTATTAAGTACATAATCAGCATATTAAAATGATTTCTGAAGGATCATGTGACACTGAAGCATAAAGTCATGGCTGATGAAAATTCAGCTTTGACATCACAGGAGTAAATTTTATTTTGAAATGTATTAAAAATAAACGGTTATTTTTAATTGTAACAATATTTCACTTTTTTCCTTTTATACTTTATATTTCATAAAATAAAGGCATTCTTGGTGAGCATAAGAGACTTCTACTTTAAAAACAAAAGAAACAAAAAAACCTTACCAACCGGAAAATATTTGAAGGGTAGTGTATATACTGTATAGAGTCATCTATATAAACATTCCTTTCCCAGGTCATATAATCCTTACACTTTCCTCTATTTTTCTCCATATAACAGCCATGTGTGTCTCTAAACTCTAATCTAAATTTCATGACTATTAATAGCTCAAAAAGGAGTGAAATCTGTCTCCAGGGCTCGCAACGGGCTAAACCTGTTCATGCTACATTCCCATAAAACACTGCTGGCATCTGTTACCTGGTGTGACATTGCAGAAATATGTTCTAAAATGAGTAAGTACCAAGTATCGCTAGCAAAGACACAGCTTTAAAGACATACAATTTAAATGTTCTTGTCGTACCCACCAAAGCAAACATACAAAGGCTATTGCGAAGCATGTGCCATTCTATAGGGTCAGGAGCACAGAAAGCTATAGAATGCTGATATTCCGGGTGAATATCGTAGAGGACAGCGCCACATGGGGAGCAGAATCACAGGGATGCAGAAGCGCTGGCATGGGCAGCAGAGAGATGAAGAGAGGCAGAGGAGACGAATGTGCTGCTGATTAAGCCAGAAACGAGAGTTTGCCGTTATGGATCAAGTCACTAACAAAAGTACCTCAGGGGCACCTCTTTAAACCCTGGATGTCACCTTACCGAAGCAAGTAATGAAAACTTTTAAAATTATGATACAGTAAATACTTACTTGCAATAGTTGGTTTTCTGCATACGGTTAAAATATCAAAATCTGTTTAGCACTGAACTGCGAGAAGGCACAAGACAAAGTCTTTACATTAATACATACTTTTCATGCATAAGAATCATCAGAATCTCTCAGGGCGTCATACTGTACTGCACAATACTGTACTGTATGTACAGTACAAACTACAGGTTCACATCTGAGTTCTACTGTACTTCTAAACATTCTTTAGAAATGTCATTTGATGTTTTCTATATTATCAGGATTAATATGTACAATGTGCTTCCATGAAAATTTTGTCCTCATTTACTTGCACTCATGTCACTCCATTATATGCATAAAAAAAGATTTTTAAAATATCCACAGAAGAAAGAAAATATGCTTCTGTTCTGTTACACCGAAGAAAAGAAGTCATACAGGTTTGGAAGGACATGAGGGTGAGTAAATGGCACAGTGTTAATGTATGTTAACGTATGTTAGCAAAAACTAAAATGATTAAAAATAGTTTTTGATCATTTAAATCAAGTTGAAATAAAATAAATTCTACCAGAAAAACTTACATTTCTTTTAAAAAATAACTTATGTTCCCTTGGCAGCTAACTGAAATAAGTACTAAAATGACTAAAACTTAAATTAAAAATGTTAAATAAATTAAAGCTAAATAGAATGTTTAAAAATATTTTAATAAAAATGACAAAGCACATAACATAACAACTAAAATTAAATAACTAAATTAAACAAAAAAATTAAATGATGACAACTAATTTTGGGGTGAACAACACTATAATTTTTCTCACAGTATGAACAGGTCTGTGTGCATGAATGTATAAATAACAATATAGAGCTGCCTTTATATTTTAGTAAAGGGGTTCTTGACATTAAACTATAATAATAATAATAATAAAAAACTCATACATGTGTTTTCCATAATAAATATTACAACCGATGGCACGCCAGACTCAACAGCAGACTGTTTCTTCTAAATCTCATAAATATCATTATTTTAGTGTGCTGAAGTGTTTAAAAAGCAGTCGAACTGCACACAACAGCAAAACTTTGCATGCAGCTCGACTCATAACGACTCCGTGGAGGGATTTTGCTGCCTGATCATTCCATTCCTATTCTATCGTTATGAGCAAAATTATCACGGCCAACATGCTAGCTAACTACTCAGAGAACAAAAAAACTCAGTGGGTCTGGATTAATCACAGAATGATTATCTTTGCTCAAGACATTCCGGTATGAAGTTGTTTGGAAGTTATGAACAAGACTTACATCAAACTAGACTGTATTTTATTAATTATATGCCATATAAAGAGTCCTGACCATGATATTATATCCATAACTATAAAGCTGCACTGACATTAATATTAACAGTGTGTCCGACTCAAGATTGGAGGGCCCTGCTGGTCATCTCACCCCTATGGGGAAAGGTTTTGCCCCATCCCACCCATTGCCCGCAGATGTAGCAGCCTCACAGCAGCGGCAGAGCTCAGGTCAACAGTTAGGGAAAGAAGCAGAAAGCAAAGCATGCTGGGATGACTCACACATGGCCATACCAGACTGAGAATGTCTGCTCAAAGCCGCCGTCGTAACAGGGTTCCCACGAGACGTTGGCCGAGGTCGTCGAGACCGAAACGTGGACTTTGGCGGGGGCGTGTGGGCTTGTGCCTGTGGGAGGAGGACAACTCGTGTCACACTCAATATAAACACACACTTGTACACAAAAGCTAAGACCACACATATTTTATTTCCCTAAAACGTTGTCTGTAAAAAGCCCTCGGTCAGAGCGATTAGCTCACTTGTCTTAACACAAACACTTGCGCTAACACAAACAAACAGACTCTGTGTGCATCATTTATCCTTTATCTCTTATTCAACAGCTTACTGTTAGCCTGTGGGGATACTTTTGAGAAAAATCCCTCTATACTAAGACACTGAAACATTTCTAGCAGTCCGCTCACAGCATATAATATCCCTCAGAGACCCAGCCTACCAAAGGACTTTTGTACAGAGAGCTTTTTGAGAGGAACTCATTGAATAGCTAACAGTTTAGCCTAGCAGCTGCTGCTTGGCTGCTAATCATAAAGTTTCTTTAACTAAGGTCAGTTATTCTGCAGTTTCACTGCAGTCAAACAGATACAAACAGTGCCCAATAGCACGGTGTGCATGCCAATACAAGCGGGCAGCAATATAAGGACTAAGCTGGCAATGTTTGTTTACAGCTGCACTAGCCACTAATAGAAAGAGACAGGACGTTAGCATTTGCGCTACTTTCCTCTATTGAATTTATAAGCTATATCCTATAAGATTAGAGTGTAAGTCTGCATATGAATATACTTAAAAATATTGAAGCAAGTAATCTTTACACAAAAATCGATACTTTTGGCAAGTATGTGGTATTAAAGTGACAACATGAAATGAAGACACCAGTCAAATCAGTACCCTAGAATGAGCTTCATTAATATACAGTACTTGATTAGATGATTAGGGAGATCACAACTAACTTTTTCTCAGAAAACCTGCTTAATTTTTTCACAATACTTGAGAAATACTCTTTAATCATAAATTAGAAATACCTAGTCTGTGAATAGGGTAAAACTGACAGATATCATTATAAAGTCTACATGGTACCCACAGTTTTCAACCAATGACTTTTCCTTTTTGTTTGATATACTGGATAAAGATTTTTTTAAATGTTTTTGATTTAGACAATTTAGTACGGTGACCGGGAGGTGACATGTTCGGTTCACTTAGTTTTGTCGTGGCCAGGACATAATAACTTGTGGGAACGTGATAATATGTCGTGGCCACGAGATATTAATTTGTGGGAATGTCATATTAACTTGTGGGAACGTGATATTATGTCGTGGCCTCGAGATGCTATGTTGAGGGAAATTATTAATTAAGAAATTATTATATTATTGATTATAGAAATTATTACATTATTAAATTATTATATTAACCATAGGCCTTGGCTACCGGACTGTATTACGTGTGATAGTCAGCATTCAAATGAATTGTATCATGAATAAATGTTACATAAAGTGCATAATATAAAATAGTCCTACAAGAAAACATTTTTATCCATCCTACAGTCTTTTAATTCTATTAACTGATATGGGTCTTTTCCCCATAATATTTGTATATTATTATTAGTTATATTTTTATGTTCGTTTATATTCATTTTTCCCTTCATTTTGATCTCTTTACTTAACGTTCTGAATACTTTTGTAAATAATAGCCTACTGTAAATGCTCGACATGCCAATAAAGCTTTGATTATGCTGACTGGAATTTTTGCTGGAATGCAGTTTAAATTTAACATATATTTCATTTTATTTCGGCTAATTAACAGGCCATAATTATAAATACTATAGTGTTTCGTTGAGGAATTAATCATTCACGTTGTTTCATTTGTAAATGAAAACACAACACGCTCATTTATCATTACACATGGGCATAAATACAATCATAAAGTCAAAACTTTTTTGGCATAATTGTCAGGCATTTATTTGCAAAATATATGGTAGGCTAGCAAATACTAGCATAATTATACAAAACGTTAACTAGGTAAAGCGATACACAAATTGAAAGGGGAAATAAGCATATATAACAATAAATATAAAAATATAGCCCTAATAAGTTAATCTAATAATAATAATAATAATAATAATATTTGATAATCCCGAGTTGCTATGGTCACGCAGGTTTGTTTACGCATTAAACTTGTGGCCATGAGAAAAATATGTCGTTCCCTCAACATAGCATCTCGAGGCTACAACATAAGGATGTCATTACCTCGACAAAATTATCACGTTCCCACAAGTTATTATGTCGTGGCCACGACAAAACTAAGTGAACCGAACATGTCACCTCCCAGTCACCGCAATTTAGAACAGAGTCATTCAGGCTGATTTGTGAACCCGTTAGATGAACTCACTGAAACAAAAGAAAGAATAATTTGCTCAACAAAATTTTAGTGAAGAGCAGTTACTGTTAAAACTAAAACTATATATATAAAAAACACAATAATTGAAATAAAGATGAAAAATAAAATAAATTCTTAGTATTTATAAAATACTACATCTAAAAATGAAAAACTACATCTAAAAAAACAGAAAATCAGAAAAGCTGCCTTGGCAACTAACTGAAAAAAAAAATAATAAAAAAATGTTTATTAAATAAAAAAATAAAAAAAACTAATAAAAATTACATAAGTACATAACCAAATTACTAAAACTCATGCTAAAAAATTTACTGAAAATATAAAAAATTACAGGTAATTCAAAATATTTATAATAGTATTAAAAAAACTAACAAATATATACTAATATACTAAAATAACACTGGAGCACAGAAATAATAATTAGCCAAAAAGTATTTTACATCAGAGTAGAACTAGAAAAATATATACTCAATATAGTAATTTCCATGACTTTAAAAAAATTCCCTGATATGTTAGGGTTACTCCTAGAACTCTTAGACAAAGACCACTGTTGTCCTGCAAAATATAAACTAACATTTTTGTGCACTTTCAACGAAAATAACACTCTTTAATCTAATATGATCAAAATTCATCGCTGTATGGAAAAACCACTTTATCGCAAGTCGTGTTTGTGCATCATGAAGTAGCGCCATTTGTCTCAACGCCTCCTACCGATTACTAGGAGGTGCGTGCTGGCAGTGATGCTCGTGGCGACATTGGAGGCGACACACTCCCACTCCCCGTGGTCCTCCTTGCTGAGAGATTTGAACTGTAAGCTGCCTCTCGGTTGGACGTTGTGCTTGCTTCTGCTGGGCTTCCCTACCTTCTCCAATAAAAGAAAACAGTTCTAGCAAACACTTCAGTTGGGTTGACAATGATACAGAATTCCTACTTAAGGATTCTTAAGGATGCAGGTTACCTTTCTCCATGTAATGTTGGGGAATGGGTCTCCTTCTGCCTCACAGGGGATGACCAGCTCTCGACCAGCCTCCTGCCTGTACTCCCCTCCAGGAACCACCAGAAATTTGGGTGGGTCCTATCCAACGCCAAACACCACGTTATATTGATGCAAATAGAAGATATTATCAAAAAGGTAAATAAGGAAAAGGAAGAATGAATAAAACCTACAAGTTTCATTCTTTACCTTTAGCACCAGAGGGGCGGGAGGGGACTGTCCCATTGTACCGAGGCTATTGTAAGGCACGCAGGTGTAGGTGCCGAGAGAGTCCTCTGTCACCTCAGACACTCGAATGCTCCCATCTTCCATTTGGCTCCAGCCAGGGTACTGCAACAGAGAGAAACAGCAGCACACATACAATCAGGGAAATCGTTTCCTGTATCTCAAACAGTAGTGCATGACAACATTTGATTCTCTACTGAACGAATTGAACGAATGATTTTGTACACTACCATTTAAAAGTTTGTGGTAAGTAAGATGTTTGTTTTTTAACCTCCTGAGACCCTGTGACCTCAAATGAGGACATTCTATTTTGGTGTATTTCTCTGACACTATACATGCCACAGTTTTAAGTCTGGATGTCCTGTACAGAGCACATTCAGGGCATTTCAGAGATACTAAATGTTTGGATGTTTCACTATGACCACTCCCTCTCCTTGGCCTTCAAATATGTCTGATATTAATTTAGTGACACTCTTATGGAAATATGATAATATTTTGTAATTATCATTTAAATCTGACTAATTTTCTAATTGCTTGTCATAAATCAACATCTCAGGAAAATGTTATGAGGTTTCAAATCAAAATATCTTTTTTTTTTTTTTTTAATTGAGTCCCGATATCCTCTACCGAGGACATAGCATCACTTATGAACGAAATATCATTTAAAAAATGTTTTTTTTTTTTGTTTTTTTTTTATGCTCTAAACAATGTAAAGACATGAACAAAACAATTTTTTTCCTAAAAATCTTTTCTCGGGTCTTAAGAGGTTAAGTCTTTTGCCCACAAAAACTACATTTTTATTTAAAAATACTATTATAATTTAATTAATTACTTTTCTATTTTAACATATTTTAATATGTTTCAGTCACATGATTCTTCATAAATAGGCTTTATAGTTGAAGAGGAGCCAGTGATCTTTGTCTGTGCGAGACTATGAGATCAGTGTGAACTGTGAATGAAACCCATCTCACACAGGCCCAGGCGACAGCATCTGTGAAAACACTGAGATCATTGTCCAGCTGGACTCACCTTCTCTATCCGCAGAGGCAGGCCGTCTTTTTTCCACTTCACTGAAGTGACAGGCGGGTTGGCATCCACCGGGCAGCGGATGTACCCCGGCAGTCCGATGGCCACGTAAATAACGGGCGGCATGTTTACCACACGGGCAGGGTCTATGGGACACAATAAGAGTAGAAACAAAAAATACAGCATAAATGTTGAGATGTTAGATATCTGATATATTAGACATGTACGGTTTTGTGCATTGTTAAACTGTCAGACAGATGAGAGAAGTTTGTTCCGGATGTCTCTCCGAGTCATTAGTCTGGAACATTTAGCACAAATCCTCTGAATGAGTCAACTACTGATGGAGAAGTACACTAATAAAGAACTTTTTGCTCTCACATCACAGAAGTGAGAGTCTGAAATCAGACAAAAAGGTCTGAACAAGCTCACATTGAGACTATTACTCAGCTAATCGTAGTACAGCACAGTAAGTGCCTTGGAAATAATTAGAGATAACTATGCACATTTTTTTTACTACTATATTTATTTTACTGTAGAACTAGAGTCTTAAGTTGACTCATCATTTAAAAGTTTGGGGTCTGTAAGATTTTTTTTTTTTTGGAAAAAAAAAAAAATTTATTCAACAAGGATGCATTGAACTAATCAAAAGTGAGTTTTATCAGGCATTCAGACATTTATAATGTTTTTTTTTAAATTCTATTTGAAAATATTTCAAATGAATGCTGTTCTTTTGAATTTACTTTTTTCCATCAAAATATATAAAAAAAAAAAAAACAGTTTTTTAAAAACAGTATCACAGTTTCCACTAAAATATTAAGCAGCACAATTGTTTCTTGATCACCAAATCAGCATATTCATTCATCATGTGAGTATTCAGCTTTACCATCAAAGGAATAAATTACATTTTAAAATACACGAAAATAGACAGTTATTACAGTTATTTTAAATGTTAATAATATTTCATAATATTACTTTTAACTGTACTTTTGATCAAATAAATGCAGTCTTGGTGAGCATAAGCTAATAACCAACCCCAAACTTTTGAATGAGAAATTAATACATAAATATAACAAATAAACACACTATACATAACAAACACGTTATTTGGTCAATCAAATGCATGTACAGAACTGTGCAATATCACAGGCAATGAAGGAAACATATATGGTATCTTCTAAAACCAACCAAATGTTTTGAAATGGTACTATTAAAGGTATAGTTCACCCAAAAATGAAAATTCTGTCATTAATTACTCACCCTCATGTCGTTCCAAACCTGTAAGACCTTGAAATCAGAGAACTTTCTGACCCTGCTTAGAGTGCAATGTAACTGACACCTTCAAGGCCCAGTAAGGTAGTAAGGACATCATTAAAATGGTCCATGTGACATAAGTGGTTCAACCATAATATTAAGAAGGAACAGGAATACTTTCTGTGTGCAAAGAAAACAAAATAATGACTTTATTCAACAATTTCTTCTCTTCTGTGTCAGTCTTCGACGAGCATTCACAAGAGTACCACGATGCATGCGCTGCGCCTTGATTACAAGCAGAGGAATGCACACATATGCGTCGTGGTACTGTCATGAACGCGCAGCGAAGACTGACACGGAAGTAAAGAAATTGTTGAATGAAGTTGTTATTTTTGTTATCTTTGTGCACAAAAAGTATTCTGGTAGCTTGGACTATTTTAACGATATCCTTACTACCTTTCTGGGCCTTGAACGTATCAGTTGTGTTGCTGTCTATGAAGGGTCAGAAAGCTCTCGGATTTCATCAAAAATATCTTAATTTGTGTTCTGAAGATGAAAAAAGTTCTTACAGGTTTGGGACGACATGAGGGTGAGTAACTAATTTAGTGTGAACTATCCCTTTAATTCCTTTGTGCCACAAAGCATAATTAACAGTATTATTTCTGATAACTATTCCATTCTTTATATTGTATAAACAACATCTAAAGCGAAGACTATCAATAATGCTGTAAAAGAGATTCAGTTGCGTGTGACTCATAAATCACAGTCTCTCATTAGTGAAGACACCAGCCAACCGCAGCATGCTGGAGAACGAGGGGGAGCGGCGCTCCGAAACGAACACTTTGAAGAAATACACTGCTCCATCTTAATGCTTAGCAAAGTGCCAGGGTCTATTTTTAGCACAAGTGGGGCTGAGGGACGGGACGATGGGGGGAGTGGACCAGAGTGGAGAAAAGAACAGAAGAAAAGCCAGTCGTGAGGACAAAGCACAGGACTGCTAACGAAAAGGAAGAAGAAAAATTAGGCAATCTTGATGCACGGAGCAGAGCTGCAATGCCGTCAGCCGTCCAACGGGGCCGCCATCGCCCACGCTTCCAGCCTGAGTGTCTGCAGGTGATGTCACTGCAGAGAAGAGGGTTTCTACACAGGATGATGTCATCCTTTTACATTCCCCCTCCTTTTTTCTCACTTACTGTCAAATACACTTTCTCTGCGCCTCTGCTCGCTACACACATGGGCGGCCAGACTACGTGAGACTGTTTCAGAGGACAGGTGAAAATTCCTGCAGTCTGGGAATTCTGCTATGATGTAAACCCTTTCCGCCACTTCAACCGAGCCAAGCTGGTCCGACACAGGCTTCCTCCGAGCGAGGGAATCTGAGATGTCTGTTGCCTTGGATACCACAGCCACTTCTGCAGCATTCATTCCTGTCACCATTTACTGCAAATGCAACATGTTTGGGTTTTGCTGGTGTTTTTTTAACAACGTATAGAAAACCCATGTTCTTTGCATCAGTCTATTGGCGTGGAGGATGTGAGCCGTGACGGAGTGATCTGTTAGCTTACTGACTCAAGGTCACGGTTTCAATTCAGCTCCAGACTCCGGGGACAGAAGGCCATTCCAATCTCTCAGCTGCAAATAGAAAGCGTCAGCCTGCCCAACAGCGGTAGTTGAAGCTAATACGCCCTCGTGCCCATGTATTGAGACGGAATATGCCGGGAGACTAAAGTAACCCTTTTATCAATTACAAAAGAGCACTGTTATGCCACTGTTATTCTGCATGCATGATCTCAATGTGAAAACGTGATGAAAAGGCAGAATCTGCTGGTGAAGGTTGTTACTTAATTTTCACACTCAATCCAGGGAGACCAATGTCACAGATTCAGGATGAAGGAGAATTCCTCCTCTATTATGTCATGTACTGTATGATATTACGTAATATAATAGGCAATTGGGAATTACTGCTTCATTTAAAAATAATTTGTTACAGTGAAAGGTTGTCATTGTATCAAAAGTAATACAGGCCATTCAGTGTAAGTTCAGGAAATCACCTACACTGCCATTCAAAAGTTTGGGATCAGAAAGATTTTTAATGTTTTTTTAATGGAGTCTCTTATGTTCATTAAGGCTGTATTAATTTGATTAAAATATCGGAAAAAAAACCCAGCCTTGGTGAGCATAAGAAACTTCTTTAAAAAACATTAAAAATCTTACCGATCCCAAACTTTTGAACGGCAGTGTATATCAGGAAGTCTTACTATATACCACTGTATTTGCATTGGTTTTAAACATCTGAGACCAGACTGAAAATCTGGGAATAAAAAGTCTAATTTGTAATGTATGTAAATGTATGCATTTATTTAATTTATAACAAACTGGAAGAAAATGTATATTATCATTAAATTATTGTTTAATTTAATTATTTATTTATTTGTTCAATTATTTATTTTTTCATTAATTTATTAGATTAATTTTTTACATTTATTCATTAATTCACAACAAATTGGTGGAAAATGTATGACATAATGATTACTTTATTCTTTAATTTAACAATTTATTTATTTATTGGTTTATTGATTCAATTATTTATTTATAACAATTTGGAAGATTACTTCATTATGATTACCAGGTCACTAATCAAATATAAGCACATTTGTGACACTGACTGTGTGCACAAAAGGTCAGATGTTCTTAGTTTTATAAGCCCAAGATGTTTTGGATCTATCTTAAATCATGCTGGATAACATACTTGATCATCAGTATGCTTTTCGGATTGTTCAACTCCACTGTATGATCAGCAGGATACTTTGACAAGAAGTAAAAATACCAAATGGATTCTATTCTGGTGGTTTCTCGCCTACATACTGCAGCTGTAGTTCAACATCTGCACTGTGCAATGCAGTGATAATTTTTAGGGGCATCAGAAAAGGACAAATGTTTTCAGATGAAAGACAAAGATTTAGTGTCTCTAGTTGTGTATCAGCAGACTGACTCACAATGCACTGTCAGGTACGCTGATGCAGAAGGTGGGCGCCCAAGGCTGTTACTCGGGCTGCAGGTGTATTTCCCAGCATCCTCAGGTTTCACCTGGGAGATGATGAGCGAACCGTCGATCAGAATACTCACTCTGCGCTTTAGATCACTGGAGAGAGAGAAAGAAAGATTGACAAAGAATTAGCATCAATAGTATTGATGATTCCAACAGCCTACACTACAACATACACTACCGTTCAAAAGTTTGAGGTCAGTAAGATTTTTTTTTTTAAAGAAATTAATACTTTTATTCAGCAAGGACACATTCAATTGATAAAAAATGACAGTAAAGAGATTTATAATTTTATTAAATTTCAATTAAATGCTGTTCTGTTGAAATTTCCAACTTTCCAATGTTTGTTATTTTACATAAAATAAAACACAACCTTGGTGAGCATAAGAGACATCTACAGTAATACATTAAAAATAATCTTACCAACCCCAAACCTTTGAACGGCAGTGAACAACATTTTTTAATGTTCCACTTACTGAAACGACATGAAAGTTTGTAAATACTGACATTTTTTTTTCAAAGCTATCCCTATAAATATGTATGCCCTACGTAAACTAATTTAAAGCCAGAGAATAAAGCACAATTCAAAGCCTTCTGAATTACAGTCTACTCTTTCAACAAGAACAGATGGAGTGTCCGAGGCAGAGATCAGAGAAAAAAAACGCTCCAGTGGACAAAATGCCTGTGTGGCCTCTATTCTTGCCTGTGCTTCCATCTGTCCTACTGCACAGAGCCTCTATTAGAAAGAAACAAATAATAATATCCTTTTTCTACACAGTGTACAGGCCACGCATGAGGGCGTCTTGGATGGCTTAGGGCACTACTACTTCTAATCAGTGCTAGTGGAGCGTATGATGACACAAGCGTCATGTCGCTAGATATTCTTTTCATGGGGGAGAGAAGGAGAAACGTAAACCATGAGAACCTGAGAGGGTCTATGGTGAAGCTGCGTTTGTCGTTTATCGTGATGATAGTGGGCACTCATTTTGAGCCCTTTCCTATTCAAGGTTACCATAAAGGACACACTGTTTTATGTAATATTTTTGTGTGCTATGTGTTTTTATGCTTACTAGACTATCATGCTATTGCTAAAGTCAAATGAAATCTGAGGTGTGTGAACCTCCAAACAAGTGTAATGACACTGACACATGCACACAATGTAAACACAAGTGATAAACACATAGTAACTGTCGTAGTGAACTTTCATTGTAACACTTTTTTTTTCTGTTAAAACTTCACAAAACCAAATTTCCCAGGTAAAATTTCAGCTTTTTTTGCCAATTCTATTTGCAATTGTAGGGGATCGGAGCTTGGCACTAATGAATCTTTTTTTGACTGACAACTCATTAAAAATAAATTAAAATTAAAATGCATCTGTTTATCAATAGATGAACACTACCATTCAAATGTTTGGGGTCAGTAAGATTTTTGATCAAATAAATTCAGCCCTGGTTTTAGAATTTAAAAGAGCTGTTTTCTAAGGAAGCTTATTTCGGTCACGGAATTTAAAAATATATATAAAAAAGGACTTTTTATCTCACAATTATGTTTTTTATTGCAGTTCTGGGTGTATATCTCACAATTCTCACCAATACCTTTTTTATTTTTTTATTCTGTGGTGGAAACAAACAAAAAAAGAACTGTGAGATATACACTCAGAATTTTCAAAAAGTTAGAATTACAAGATGCAAACACTTGAAACAGATGAAAACAGTGCTGCTTAAAATTTCTGTGTAAACCGTGATACCATTTTTTTCAGGATTCTTTCAAAAGAACAACATTTACCTTTTTTTGTATTATTATATTATCTATAAAATATCTAACAAAATATCTATAAAAAAAAAAAAATCTAACTGACGCCAAACTATTGAATGGTAGTGTACAGAATATCAGTAGTGGTGGCATATTTAGTTGCATTTTGTGCACCTTCAGTTTTCTACGAAAATGTCAAAACACATAGGTTTAAAAGATGTTTAACCAAAGCCTAAAACAGTATCACAATGGCCATAGTCCCTAAAACTCACTGATGCCTCAATGATGATGACGAAACTACATGGACTGTGACAAACTCCACATGGACACAGGACAGTGGGGGTATGGTACAGTAATGAACCCGATCAGAACTTTACTTCTTGAAGAAGACGTTATCTTCCTCCCAGAACCAGGTGTATGTTAGGTTGCCAGGATACGCCTCAGCCTGACAAGTGAAGAATGCATCCTGGGATATGTTTACGGTTATGTTCTCTGGTGGTGAGACAATAAACGGGGGTCCTGAAATAGAAAAGAGACACATAATAAATCAGCGTTACATATCAGGATGTGTCACATTCTATTGAGGCATATAGCAATCTCAGTCCTCTTCAAGGTTAAAAACAACAATATTGGAGAAAATATTTAAAGGGGTCATATGATGCGATTTCAATTTTTCCTTTCTCTTTGGAGTGTTACAAGCTCTTTTCAACAGATCAATACCTCATTTACAGTGGTGTACATACTGAATACCGAATGATATCATACTGAATGAGTTAATATAGGTTTAAGGTACCACTCAGCTGTACCATACATATTTGGATCAGCCGTCTCATCTGAATATCATTGGCCAAGATGATAAGAATTCTACCCAGCAGCCTACCCACAGATCTCACTCTACCGCCCACTGTGAGCATCGCTTCAGTTGGCAGTGCCAGTGTAAAGAGAGGGCTCTTCTGTGGAGAAAGCCTGCAGAGAGCTCCCCGTGCAGGCACGGACTCTACAGATGCTCTCCGTCCTGCTCGACAGCACACACACATTACAGTACAAAAACAAACTCGCTAGACAGCCAACGTGTCTACAAAACCGTGTTTCTGCAACTTGGCACTTTTATGTCTCAGCAGTTGATTTTTATTTAAGCTAACAGAAAACTTTTTCTTTTTGTTAAGTGAAGGTCTTTCATAAAAAATGGAAATTCTTTCACTCATTTATTTTCCCTAGAGTTTCCGGTCATTCTCGGTCTGGTCCACAATTCTTATTCTGGTAAAGAACCACCTACTCAAACGGGAACATACCATATGATCAACGTGAAGTGACCAAAGGTGTTACGCTCATAGAAGAAAGTCTCATTTATATAATGCAGTGTATCTCAAAATAATAAGAATCTTTATCATGATTAATGCATAGTATCTCATAATAAAGAGAAACGTTCTTATAATTAATGTTTATTTACAAAGTACCTCATAATAATGATAATTTTTTATCATAATTAATGCTTAGTATCTCAAAATAATGATAAACTTTCTCATGATTAAGGCATAGTATCATAATAATAATTGGAAACTTATAATTAATGTTTAATATCTCATAATAATGGGAACTTTCTCATGATTAATGTTTATTATTATTACTATGAGTTAAGTCATTATAACAAGAACGTTTCTCTTTATTGTGAAAAAGTTTCTCATTATTATAAAAAAGTTTCTCATTATTGTGAAATGTCAAGTCATTACGTTTCTCATTATCATGAATTATAGTATTATTTTTTTTACTTAACTGTGGCAGAAACAGGCTTCCATACCCTTCATCAACACCAAATCAGTGTTGATTGTGTTATTATACAGGATATAATCTAGCATTATAGTTAGAATTAAATGGCTACTATTACAACGATTCACTTTTAAACCATTCAATACAGTGGGTGAAAAAGAAATTCAAAAGAAGCGGTTTTAGAAAAAAAAGGAATGTCATTTTATGACTGCACTGAGTTTGATACTGATTTGATTAGCATTTGATGGGACAAAAATAGGAAGGAGTGCTTTATTGTTGTCTAGAAGTGTGAAAAAGGTGAATAAAGAACACTATTGCACTGAAATCTAATTGTAATCTTTTGACAGCTCTTATATTTGTATAAAAATCTCTCCAAGTAAAGTATATTTATGATTATGGGTAGGCCACAGCCACGGAGCTGAGCTTTGGTTACATTTTTTTTTTATTAACACAAAAAAAAATGTTAACAAATAGACAATATAAGTTATACATCCATTACGTTATTGGGTTACATGCTAACATGGCATGCTAAAAGCAGCAGACGCAGAACAGATTAGGTATCCCAACAGGAAAAAGCTTCTTTGGCAGCACTATGGTGAAAAATCTCTCTGACAGTGAACCCATTACTGCTTTATACTGTACCAGACAGCCAACATACGGAATCCAATTATCTCTGTAGCTCTACAGCATGCTTTGCAAGCATGACTGTACACACATACATAGACACAAACACACAGAGGACTGTTCAAACACACCACAGCACTTCAACAACATGACAGTGATGTCATTCAGTTAATAGCAAACAATAAAGTCCTGTAGAAACAGTTTAGGGTAGTTATTGTGTTACCTTGGACGAGTAGGCGTGTGGTATGGACGGCCTCTCCCTGCTCGCTGTACGCTCGGCATGTGTACGCTCCCCTGTCCTCACGGCTGATTGAAACAATCGTCAGGCTGCCATCACTCACCTGTGGAGAGATGTCACAGCATCACCTACTGAGATCCAAATTCTAAATAATCTTATTAAAGGGATAGTTCATCCAAAAATCAAAATTCTGTCATTAATTACTCTCCCTCAAGTCGTTACAAACCCGTAAGATCTTCGTTCCTCTTCGAAACACAAATTAAGATATTTTTTATGAAATCCGAGAGCTCTCTGACTCTGCATGGACAGCAACGTAACAATGTTCCCAGGCCCACAAACGTAGTAAGGAGGACATTGGTAAAACAGTCCATGTGACATCAGTGGTTCAACCGTAATTTTACGAAACTGCGAGAATACTTTTTGTGCGCAAAGAAAACAAAAATAACAACTTTATTCAACAATTCTTCTCCTCCAAATCACGTCTTCCGCCATTATTGAGAGCACTTAAGCATGTAAATAATGCATGCGCGTGATGCTGCAGACGTAGAACAGAAATGCGCATGTGTTGTGGTACTCTCGATAATGATGTGATTTAGAGGAGAAGAATTGTTGAATAAAGTCATTATTTTTGTTCTCTTTGCGCACAAAAAGTATTCACGTAGCTTCGTAAAATTACGGTTGAATCACTGATGTCACATGGACTATTTTATCGATGTCCTTGCTACGTTTCTGGGCCTGGGAACATTTCAGTGTCAGAGAGCTCTCGGATTTCATTAAAAAATATCTTATTTTGTGTTTCGAAGATGAACAAAGGTCTTACGGGTTTTGAACGACATGAGGGTGAGTAAATAATGACAGAATTGAAAAAAAGCAGTATATAGTAGTAAAATTTTAAATGTTTTTAAAGATGTCTCTTCTGCTTACCAAGCCTGCATTTATTTGATCCAAAGTACAGCAAAAACAGTAAAACAAAAAAATTGAAATATTTTTACGATTTAATATAACTGATTTCTATTTGAATATATTTAAAAATGTAATTTATTCCTGTGATTTCAAAGCTGAATTTTAGCATCATTTAATTTAATTTCTATAATTTCTCAAAAAATCATCATCATCCAGTCTGTCTGGAATGACATGAAGAAACAGAACAAACTGAGACAGACTAACTCCAGAAGAACTGTGGCTACATCTCAAAGATGCTTCAAGAAACCTACCTGCAAAGCTACCTGAAAAACTATGCGCAAGTGCACCTAGGGCAAAAGCTGCTTTAAACGCAAAGGATGGTCACACCAAATGTTGATTTAATTTAGTAAATAGAAGTTAATTGATAAAGAAAATCTATTTATGACATTATTTTTGACAGCATCCTATGATGTGCCTAAAACTTTTAACAGTACTGTAGCTTTCTTGAAGCATCTTGGAGATGTTGCCACAGTTCTTCTGGATTTAGTCTGTCTCAGTTTGTTCTGTTTCTTCATGTCATTACAGACAGACTGGATGATGATGAGTTCAGATCTCTGTGTGGAGCACTGGCTGTTGTCAGACTCCTTGTGCAAGCAAAAATCTCACTGGATTATTACAATTAATGGCAAAATTAATGTTTGGAAATGTAAACTGATATTTCCTACTGACACACTACAGCAAAAGATAGAAATAACTGACTTAAAACCATTTTTAATAATTTTGGCCACCATGGGTGAGTAAATCATGGGGTCATTTTAATTTTTGGGTGAACTATCCCTTAAAGGTGCAGAATGTAATATTTTCAGCTAGCGGTTGAAATGGGAACTGCAGTCCAAATTCAAAATATTGGAAAGCGGTTTTCCTCCTCAGACTCAACGCTTATGCGAGTTGCCAGATTAAGGACACACAACAGGAACGAGTACAACTGAAAATGGAGGGCGACAAGCCTTACACTGTAAGTTGATTTATCCATGTTTTAATATGCCTCTGGTCATAGAGCTTTTTAGATGGTTGTCGAGGCTTTTTAGGTTGGGTAGAATCTGCAACCAATCTCTGACCCAATTGGTTTGCTGGTTTCCATGGCTGTAATACGCTGTGTTTTCCACCACCGGGCAACCCGGGTGTCGAAATACTGTTGGGTAAATTGGCAGTGGGTGGAATCACACAGATCAAAACAAAAACAGACATTCCGACACAGAACGCTCATTTCAAAGTAAAATAACGTCTCAGGTTACTTATGTAACCATGGTTCCCTGAGTAGGGAACGAGACACTGCGTCCTCTAGGGGTCGCTATGGGGGAACGCCTCGTCGTGACCCGTGTCTGAAGCATACATTGAAAAAACACCAACTTGTTGGCCGGCGACAGCCGTGACGTCACTACCGGTGCGACTATAGTATAAATAAGCGCCGGGAGCTACACATCATTCACTTCTTCGTTGTCGCCGGCCAACAAGTTGGTGTTTTTTCAATGTATGCTTCAGACACGGGTCACGACAAGGCGTTCCCCCATAGCGACCCCTAGAGGATGCAGTTCGAAGTTCCCATGAAAGGGAACTGGCTGTAACATTGTTTTTCAGAGATACAAGTATGTCAACTTAGCATGTTTCCTAAATGTCTGCAAACATTATGGTATTTTTATGCTTTAGTACAGT
This sequence comes from Sinocyclocheilus rhinocerous, assembly GCF_001515625.1. Taxonomy (NCBI): domain Eukaryota; kingdom Metazoa; phylum Chordata; class Actinopteri; order Cypriniformes; family Cyprinidae; genus Sinocyclocheilus; species Sinocyclocheilus rhinocerous. The sequence continues at coordinate 982,832 of NW_015642528.1, forward strand.
CCAAAAATTACATACAACACATTTTGGGGTTTTCAGGATTTTTTTTTTTTTTTTGATTCATTGTGTATACTGGAAAACGACAAAAATACTGATTAAGAAAATGGCTTTTTGCAGAAAGAAGTTTCTCTGAAACTTAAATATATGAATATAAATTATGTTTTCACATTATCTCATAAGTCAATATAAATCCCCGTTTTGCTTATTAAACACCTCAGGTGTTTTTTTTTTTTTTAAAGTCTGTTTGCTTCAAGTGAACAGTAGCGCCTTAAGTCTTGAGCAACTTCTTATTTCTTATCTCTGTGACAGATTTCACTTTTTTCTTATATGAACACATAGATCAGTATAAATTATGTGCTGGGAGAACCATGCTCAGCATCCCAAGAGAGACGTCTATTTTTCCTGCTGCCAAACCCACAGCTATGTTTCTTTACATTCAACCCATGTATCATGACAGGGGCCACTCTTACAAAAAAACTCATAACAAATAAAACAATTTGACAAAACAAATAGTCTCATACACCGTGCAAACAAAAGCACTTTGCAGTGAAAACGTGAACCGGAGACAGAAAGGCAGAGACTGCGTAGGAGAGATCAAACAAACCAGGCCACTCCAACAGAGACTTAAAGATCAATGTGCATCTCTCTTTCTGCGCCCACACAAGCGTTATTTCCATTTTACCAATTGCAGAGCAGTTTTTGCGTTTATCTAATATGCTCTGGATTTTTCTTGGATAGATGGGCTTTGCCATGTTTGACCGAGGAGGGTTTGGTATTTTTATTAAACATTTTAGAAATTAGGATACAAAAGCATAATTTATAATGGGGATTTCCCAACCAGTTTTAGCAATGGTCAATTTTGTCCCCACAACTTTATTAAAGGGGTCATATGATGTTGCTAAAAAGAACATTATTTTGTGTATTTGGTGTAATGAAATGTGTTTATGCGGTTTAAGGTTAAAAAAACACATTATTTTCTACATACTGTACATTATTGTTTCTCCTCTATGCCCCGCCTTTCTGAAACGCGTCGCTTGTAACACTCCAAAGAGAAAGGAAACTTGAAATCGCATCATATGACCCCTTTAAATAGCTGGGATGTATCTAATACAGAGGAAGCATCTACATTTCTTATTTATTTATTAGTTTTATTTACTTTACACAAATTATAAATTTATTTAAAAAAATTTAAGTCATTTAAAATTATTTGTGGATAAACTAATTAATATTCATGAGCTAAGCCTTTTGGGCAACAAATTATTCCCACCCATTTATTATTCTGACGTTTTCTTTTGTACAGGCTTTTGTTTTTAGTAAAATACTAGGCCAGCCTGCTCCGTGTCTTGTCTTAATTCTGAAGTCATATAAAACATGCAAGTCATAATTCATTAATAGGTTCCTGTATGAACTCTGAAGCTCTTTCAAGCTGTGATGGTTAGCTTGCTGGCTCGGTTTCACAATCATCCTTTCGAGACAAGGCCGCACTTATGAGAGGAGAGTGTCTCTACTTGTTTTTTGGCCTTGCATAGTGCACATGCTCTCAGAGAGTGAGCTGAATAATTGATTTACTCAGTACAAGAGTGTGGTGGAGTTTGGTGGCAGAGGGGCGGGTAAGGGGTGGGATGCTGAAACTTACTATGTATGATTCATCAGTACATGTTATTGCAAAGGGAAAAAAAACAATGTTTGTCTTTGTAATTTTTCATCAGAATTGAATAACTTGCTCCACCTTTGAAATAACTTTCTTCTCAGCTGATATCACTGGGCAATGAAATAATGCAGAAATAACTTTCTTCTCAGCTGATATCACTGGGCAATGAAATAATGCAGGCTTTTCTAAACTTTAATTGTTAGTGAAATATAGGTTAGATTTTAAAATATATATATATTTTTTAATAATAATTTTCTAGCATTACCATTGAGACAAGTCAAGAGGCTTAAGGGTGAAAATGTCAAAAGTGGATGCCAACTGTTTTGGGAGAAATACAGTTCATTCTAGGGGTGGAACGGTTCGCGAAAAAAAAAACGTAGCGGTTCAACTTAAATCTGACAAGGCATCTGTAATATGGTTTGCTATAAATAACACGTAAAACGGCATGGGTTCGTGCCTCAAAAGAGGGCTTACAATGACTTACAAAGATACATAACAGCTACAAGTGTATGCACTACTTGCTTTATGCAAGCACTATATAGGATAAATCACTATACAGGATTTACCCTATTATACTTTATCGACACGAATTGATAGGTGACCTAAAAACTAATGTTAGACCTAACATTTTTTATATATTTTTTTTAAACTGAAAATCACTGTTTATTTTATTTGTATCTTTACTCTATTGTATTTATTTGTGCTGTTGGTTGTAGTTAGACAGATTATTCTTATTTTCTTTATTTGACAATATAGTTTTTGCCTAAACATAGCACATACCGAACCGTGACTCTAAAACCGTGATACAAACCGAACCGTGAGTAAGTTGAACCGTTCCACCCCTAGTTCATTCTCATTTTCAGAATCATTTCTCAAATTCTTGTTTTTGTCATGAGCAATGTCCAGTGTTATTTTCATAAAACAACTCATTACAAAACATTTTTGTAAACTGAAATAAATGTCAAATGTCATAAATGAAAAACGAAATAAATGAAACTAACAACAGTTACTGAAAAATGAAATGAAATAATTATCAAAAATATTATTATTATTATTATTATATAGACAAATTGTTATCCTGAGGGAATTAGTAAACCACTTAAAAAAAAAAAAAAAGAATTTTTAAAGTGAAATTTTACTGAAAAAAAAAACTTTCTTTAATAACATTTATTTAAAATGAATAGTATATTCACTATAAGTCAGCAAGGAAAGGGAAAAAACCCTTTACTCACTTTTGAATGCAATTGGCTGCCAGTCATAATCTCATGGGAACAGACCTGACAGGTAAGGGACTCGACAGAGCATCTTTTCTCCCCGGCCTGTCAGAACTGGACGGTTAACGATACATGAGGGTCACTTTACTGCTGCCAGCCGAGCAGGTGAAGAGTACTTTGAGAAAAAAGTGCAAAAGTGGAGACAGATGACATAGATTCATGGTAAAGTAAAGGCTTCGCTGAGGGGGCTCTCTGATGAATTATTCAGCGTTCCATCAGACGGTGTAATAGCAAGACCTACTAGCAAGCATCATCATCACAGTTCATGTGATATCAAGCATGTGTGACTTTCTCCTTAGAAGACTTACACACACCTTGAGGCAAATATTTCTTGGATGTTAGACTTTAGTTTTTGATTTGAAAAAATCCCAAAACATGTGCACTGGTAAGAGCCTGTTAACTAATACTAAAACTATGAAAAATTGTTTTTGGTATTTAAATAAATAAAGCTGGAATAAAATTAGATTAAAATAAAATAAATTAATCTTAAAAAATTAAATAAGTTAAATTAAATATTACAGTACATGCAAAAGCTCTAACAAAAATTAGCAACTAACTGAAATAGATATGTATAAATTGAAGTACTAAAATAAAAATACATTTAAGCTACAGTATATAGAAAAAAAAGAATAACATTAAAATGAAAACGGGAAATATATAATATATATATATATATATATATATATATATATATAAAGTTAATGCAAAAAAATAATATATACTACAACAGTACATAAATTATGATAAAATAACATTGGTAAAAGCAACTTACAATTAATGTATTTTATCAGTACAGCTACATTTGAATGCTCGTCAATGGAGAAAGATGCTTTTTTTGTAGTTTTACACAGCAGAAGTTAACAGGACAATGCTAACCAGCCAAACCTTGACCCTTTGACATGAACATACACACTCCACCGCTTTTACAAACTTAACATACATGCCTTGAGTTCAGTCTACAATGCAGCATGATGGTAAGCGGCTAATTTACTCAACAAACAGCAGCAGCCTGAGACTCCGCTGTGGATCCCAGACTCCATAATTATGCTAATTACACAGACGGAGATGCACGGCCAGGCTGTAGCAGACCCAACAACAACACACGTGTCTAATAAATCATAGCACACCACTCAGAGTAAATAAAAAAACTATGTCTATGATTGATACCTATTATTTAGCATTATTCAAAGACTCCACCCCACCTTCCATTCATAAATAACTCTGATATTGTCTAAATGAATCTCTTTTTAAGGCGTCACTTGTAAATAAAAATGGCTAAATCTCAAATATGTCACATTATGGAAGTAAAGCAGGTTGTAAACTGTACTTCATGACTTTAAAGGAACATTATTCTGCTTTGTTGTAAAAAAAAAATGGTACTTGAGCATCACTGTTGCAATCTTGTACATTTGTCTTTTTGTCCGATTTTCAATTTTCTGGCTTCAAATCAAAGTCTTGGACATTCTTCTATTCGCCTACTCACTAGTTTGTTTGTTTTATGGCTTATTACTCTTTCACAAAGACTTTTTTGAAAATCTCTATAGAAAAAATGAATGGGAAAATACTTCTGGAACCAAGTGTACTGAAAAACTGGGCCAGCTCTGTTGAACTTTATGGAAGTACATATGACAAAAATAGGTGTTAAACACTGATTTAGGATGGGATTCCTCTCCTTTAAAGACAATTAAAAGAGGTAAGTTTGTATTAACCTACCAAAGAATTATGCTTCAAACACATCCAGCAAAAACGCTAACCAATTGTAACCAGAACTTGTCATCTTCCCTCTGTAAACAACATTAGAGATATAACCAGTCAAAACAACGCTCTATTTTGACTGAACAAAGAGCTTGCCATCATTCAAATTAACAAGCAAAGAATACCATAGTTCCTCTCCTGATGTTATCTCACCTTACTTCAAAATTGTCCGATCACTAAGCAAAGCTTGTCACTGACATGCTGTCATTTCTCTGCTGTGTGTGAGGAGATGGAGATCTCTCGATGGGCTCTTGTAAATCAAACTCTTTTCAGGCAGAGAACTGAGCCATCCGTTCCTGTAGGAATCTCTTCGCTTTGTCTTCAGCGAGCAGATGGTTTATGGAAGCGTTTGATGGTTAGGTTCAGTATGTTTGGTTTGCCAGTTTTGATGAGCCACAATCAATGGATCGCTTGTGAGAAAAGAGCTTGTGTTTTTTTTAGTCGCTGTTTTTGACAAGAGAATCTAAAAGTCTGTTTCATATCACGGCCAGCTCAATTGATGAAATATAAAAGATGTCACTCAAGTCGAGAAATTCCACTAGTATTGAAATACTAGGATGGTTTATTTGGTTCCTAATTACACAGAACTGTGAACATAACGGGCCCAAGGGACGCCTCTTCGACACATAGTTAAAATGAGCACAGTTACGAGCACCGAGATGGACAGAGGGCTAGTGCTAAATGACTAGGGACTATGACAGGGTTGAGGGGGATTAATTAGCTCTTCCTGTAGGCCGTGTGATTACCGTGTTAAAACTACTGCTTGATTTCTTCAACCTGACAGAGGAAGTTTAAAACATACAGTAGGGAAACTCAAATTGCTTTGCTTAAAGACACTTTTAGACAAAAGCATGGAAAAACATCTGAACTGTGACAAGCTTATTAGGGACTAATCTAAATGGCCCTGGTGGCAATTTTAGAGGCAGTCCCTCAAACCCTCTAGTGCCCCCAATAGCTCAAAATGTCACTGTACACTAAAGTTTGAAAGTTTGAGGTTGGTAAGATTTTGTAATGTTTTTAAAAATCTCTTATACTCACCAAGGTTGCATATTTGAATACTGTAAAACAGTCATTTTATGAAATGTTTTCTATTTTAAGATATTAAAAAAGTTAATGTATTCCTGTGATGGTAAGGCTGAATTTTCAGCATCATTACTCCAATCTTAAGTGTCCTTCAGAAATCATTCTAATATGCTGATTTGCTGCTCAAGAAACATTTCTAATTATTATTAATGTTGCAAAGAGTTGTGGAGCATTTTTGTGGTAATTGTGATACTTTTTTCAGAATTTTTGATATATACATAAATATTAATATATTAATTAATATATTAATTAATATATACATGAAATGTTAAAGACCCCAAACTTTTAAATGGTAGTATAGAACTCAGCTATTAACTGAACTGATAAACTAGAAAATATTTTTCCTCTTGTCAATGTCAGAGATTTGCAAATTGCAGTTTCAATGCAGCTTCAAAGGGCTCTACACGATCCCAGCTGGGGTCTTATCTAGTGAAATGAGAGATGAGGGGTCTTATCATTTTCTAAAAAAAATACAAATTTATATACTTTTTAACCACAAATGCTTATCCTGCACTAGCTCTGCAACGCGCATGCGCAACTTCATGCATTACGACGTAATCACGTTGGAAAGGTCACATGTGATTAGTTCTTTGTCTGTGTACTTCTGTTCAAAAAGGAAGGGTAGGGCGAAAAACTCCATCTCATTTTCCCCTCCAACTTTAAAATCATCCGACATCGGTGCTTTGTAAACACTGGGTTGGTACTTCTGCCTATACGTCACACGTGCGTGATTAAGTCGAGCTAGTGTGAGACGAGCATTTGTGGTTAAAAAGTATATAAATTTGCATTTTTCTTAGAAAATGGCCAATTGTTTCCCTTATTCCTTGGCTTGGCCACCACTGAAGTCCACTATATGGAGGAAAATCCTGGAATGTTTTCCTCAAAAACCTTAATTTCTTTTCAACTGAAGAAAGAAAGACATGAACATGAATGACATGGGGGTGAGTACATTTTTTTAGGAAATTTTCACTCTGGAAGTGAACTAATTTAAATCTGGTTATTTAAATTAATAATAATAATTAAATCAAACCTAAACAAAAATCTTTAAAACTGCAAGTGAGCGCTGCATGTGGCACTTTCTCTGCATGTCACTTGTTTGTAGTTTAAACACAGAAGCAGCAACTGAATTGTGCTGGTGGGCCACTGATAAACTCATAGAGGGCTGGATTTGGGGCCGTGACAATGGTAGATGGGACAGAGGAAGGGAGGAAGAAGTAACGATAGAGGAAAAGAGATGACAAAATGCCTTTGACCTGTCATTTCCACTGTCACCAAATATCCTGAGCCCTCACTGTGACAACTCCAATCCTGTATTTGTGCAGAGAAGGATATCAATCAAACACCACAGGAACTCTTCAGGATCTACAACACTGTGTCTGTCACATACTAAAGTTTCACAATTTCACATACCACAGCAAAAACAAATATGCTTTAATGCAAACACCAAAAAGCTCATTTAAAACCATTTCAAGTGTTTCTCATTGAATTAAAAATGACTTTCTACAAGCTTTTACACTATCTATTTACTACTCTAAACAAACCCATAGCAGACGGCCATATGAACATCTCTTCTAACACCTATATATCTCTAATATATAGTATATATTGATATGGAATCACTGAGAGAGAGAGATCTTAAACAGTTAGACGTGACCCAATGACTACATTGACACTAATGGGTTGCTGGACCACTGAAGCGCTGGTATCTTCAATAGACACAATCACACACACAGACAGAACTGTCCCAGCTGAGAGGAAGTGAGTTGATAATAGCACAATGTTTTCTTCTCCCGGAGTCAATAGTACAAACATGTATCATTTTTTCATCTGTCAGAGCTCTGGATTCTGAACACAGTCTCCATCTGTCATGTATAATTTCACTGTCCTGTTTAGTCAATTAGGTAAATGACTGACAGTGTGCTTTTTTGAGGCCAACCTTAGCTCTGGCACATTACTAATGCTTGAAACCATGACCTTAAGATCTAAATTGGCTGCAATATCTCATGATGGCTTGATGGAAAATGTAGCATTAGTAAATGCACTAATGATGGTCCCTGTATTCACAATTCGTCAAATGAGTCTAAGGTCATGGTCTGATGTCAGACAAACAAACTATAACATCTGCTTATCTTCATTTATTGAATATGTTTTTTCTGCATTTGTTAAATGGGACAAAACCAAAAATATACGCTACTGTTCAAAAGATTGCGGTCAGTAAGATTTTTTTTTTTAAGGAATCAAAAAAGTGAGAATTTAGAAGTTCATACGGTTACAAAACATTTCTATTTCAAATAAATGCTGTTTTTTAACTTTCTATTTATCAAAAAATGTATCACAGTTTACACAAAAATATTAAACTCTCTTCAACAATAAGAAAAAATGTTTCTTGAGCACCAAATCAGCAAATTAGAATGATTTCTGAAGGATCATATGACACTGAAGACTGAAGTAGAGGCTACTGAAAATTCACAGTAATAAATTACATGTAAAATGCATTTAAATATAAAACTGTTATGTAAAATTGCACTAATATTTCATAATATTACTGTTTTTACAGTATTTTTTTTATTCAATAAATGCAGCCTTAGTGAGTATAAGAGACTTATCTAAAAAAACATTTAAAAAATCTCACGACCCCAAACTTTGAAAAAACTAAGCTGCAAAAGATGGCCATTCCGAACCGAGAGCACATTAATTTAAACAGAGAGAGCAGTGTTGCCAGATCTCACTAGAAAAAATTAGTAAAAAAAAAAAAGGCTCAAATTAAGTGGCTTTCCACACCAAAAATAGTCTAATGAATATGTATTTAAATAAAATTGCTTAATTTCATTAATCTTATTGCAGCATAAATGTGCATAACATATATGATGAAAAAAGCCACAAATAAAATGTCTTGCATTAATTAATAAATGTCATTTAATTTAAATGTCTCATGACTGCATTCTGGAAATAATCCTCTTTTTTCCCTCTTTTTTTTTTTAAGGAAATATCCTTACATTTTACTTATAAGCATTTTTTTTTCAAAATCACTGAAAAAACAAGCCCAAAATAATTTATGATGATTTTAAGGGAATTAAGGGCCTATTAAGGGAATAGGGCAACACAGCATATGACATATTTAGTATTAATCAACATGTACTTCCCCGATGAAGGCCATAACAAAGATTGAGAGAAATGGCGAAAAACAAATAACAGCTGTTTTTGGTACAAGAAACGTTTTTTTTTTTTTTTTACTAGACATCTGGGGGACAAACAGTTAATATTCCTAAAGTAGAGATGTGTTTGCTCACCTTATACTTGCTGCTGTCCTGTACGGGGTCTCCCTCCCTGAGCCAGCTGACTGAAGGTTTGGGATTCCCGAAGGCTGTGCAGCTCAGAGTGATGCTGCCCCCCTCTTTGGCCTCCACATACTGTGGCGGTGTGTCCGTGAAAGTTGGAGGAGCTGTGACACAGAGAAACGATGTGAAAATTCCCTATCTGTTCTCCATTATTCCCTTAAATAAATCAGCCTGGAGATAACACGGCAGGTATTATGTCCTATGATATACATGTCTTGTGATATACAGGTCAGACCCTGTTGAAGTATGACTCAAGCCTCATCAGAGCTGTTAGCTCGTACCTGTGAATAAGAGGGACTCCTGGTCATGGATCTGCCTCCTGCATACATATGCGCTCATTTATGAGCTCTTAGTATACAGTATATGAGCTCTCTGCTGGCATCTCTCTGATTGTTAATAATTCTGCTCCTGCTTCACGGCCAGTTGATTTAGGAGCTAAAATCTCCCTTTACTTTTTAATGTATGAAAGGTTTGAAATTAATTCTTTGCCACAACTGCTAATGGTGGATGAACAGAGAACAGCTATGATCACTTTAAATAAATAAATAAAACCACATAATTGCAAATAAATTAATAAAACGCACAGCAATAAAACACTTTTACATTTACATCACAAAACAACTTTGCATAAATATTAATTTTATTAAAATATTAAATATACTTAATGTATGCATTTTTTATTGTAGTATGAATATTTGTATTATATTTGTTTATTTTATATATTATATATAATATATAATTATATATATTATATATATATACACACACATAAATACATACATACACTTAAAGAGTTTTTATTATTAATACAAGTTATTTAATATATAAATTTTAATATTACAAATCATTTAAACAATTATACACATATGTTATAAAGCTCAGATAACAGGCTATCAGACATAAATATGGAGTAAAGCAAGCATGAAGTGGCACCGTACCCATTTTTTGTGAGATTGTCTGCTCTGGTTACAGTGTGCAGCTCAACGCATCTCCTGTGTGTGATAACTTGAAATGGGTCTAGTTTTGTGACACTCGAGGGGGAATTATGTTGTGCTGCATGATATTTTATTCAAAACCATCAAAAAAGTGACTTGTTGCATAACTGCTCATATTTCTTATTGTGTCTCTTGAAATTAATTTGGTGGTTACTCAATTATTTCTAGGCATAATGATAGACGTTTGAGCAGAGGATGACAAAGGAACACTAGGGAGAAGCGTTTTTTGTCTCAATCATGTTCAAATATTTAAGACAGCACTGAGACAACAGGGTCACACATTACCACATAGATCACAGGAACATCTTGCTCTCAAGGAACACAGAAGATATGGGTTTAGCGATATCTCTGCACTTACAGAGACCTGGACTGAACCTTCTCAAGCCAAGCATCTATTATACATGACTCTAAATGTCACTGTCTGTGAAACCACCTTGATTCAGCCTTATTGATTTGAACTGGTCTGATTATAATGCTAATTTTCATACCTTGTTTTGCCATTTTCAGCACTGCTTTATTCTGCTTAATTAAAACTTAAGCGTTTTCAGTTTTTTGAAGGAATCCCCAAGATCTGATGGCACATGACCAGAGTGCTGAAGGCAACATTTCTGAGGCCAGCCGCTAAGACATCTGTGCAAAACACGCCTCCATCTGCTGCGAGTCTCCATTTACTGCCTTACACACTCTGACACACTGCTGACCTGTGATGTTGATTAAACATAAACACACACACACACACACACACACACTCACGAGCACTCTATAGGCTAATGAGGAGGATGTGTGTGCCTTACATGAAAAAACAGCCTCATCTGTGATTGTCTCATGTTTCATAGTCACTGAGAGCAGCTAATTGATATGGACGTCTAAGTTTGCCTCTGCTTTTCAATCTAAATTCCCATTAGTGGCTAAACATTCAGGCGAATCCACTTGACATTAGCTTGCCACAGCACACCAAATGGAGGGAGAGCAACTGCCCAACACCTGCTGTGTATACAAATCACTGAGAATATATCTCACCAGATCGAAATGCCTTGCTCTAAATATTACTGTGATTTAGCGAATAATTCAATATGTTTAAGATTATTATTCTTTCAATATGAAATTAGGCGACCTAGTGAATTTTGCGATGGTGTTTTATTTGGCCATCATGATTTGTTCCTAAAATATTGGAGCTCTAGGACATGCTTGTGTGTGACAAATTTCAGAGTGAAAAAGGACAGACAATGAAATAATAAAAAATAATTTAGAGGAGGACTTGTTTTATGAATGAGGAATTTATGGGTTCATGAAAAACGTAGGTTTCATTTCAGAAGTGGAGAAAGTTAGTGTTTTTTTTGTTTGTTTGTTTGTTTTGATTTTGTCATCAAAAATGCATTTTGTAAATTTTGTTTTTATAGGGTCACTTCAGTAGCAAAAAAAAAAAAGTGTGAATTGGTATTCAGTTCATTTCAAAATAGGATTCAACAATTAATTTGCATCATTTAAAACATGACACTACCATTCAGACGTTTGGGGTCATCAAGGCTACATTTATTTGATCAAATATACAGTAAAATTGTAATATTGTGAAACTTACATCACTTATTTCTTATTAATCATGCAATTCTAAATATTTCTTTGTGAATATTTTTCCTGTGATGGCAAAGCTGAATTTTCAGCAGTGATTACAGACTTCAGTGTCACATGATCCTTCAGAAATCATTCTAAAATGCTTGATTTTTTATTATTATTATCAATGTTGAAAATAGTTGTGCTATTTAATATTTTTGTAGAAACTGACAAAATTTTTACAGGATTCTTTGATGAATAAAAAGTTCAATAGAACATATTTTGAATTTTGTACTGCATTGCATTGTGTTTTCAAATGAATGGAAATGTCCTTGAAATTAAAGGATAATGCCCTGGTAGAAAATCATCAGTACATTTTCCATGTTTTTTTTTTTTGGGATGTATTGCCCAGCTATAGCTTTATCACAACCAGTATGTAGTAATTCATAGTCCTGCTAGGCTTGAGAAACACTGAGTGGACATAACAGAGCCCTTAAACAGGTTGTGTTTATCTGTGCGGCCATAACAAGCTATTTCTCCTGTGAGTTAAGCACACAAGAGCCACTAACTGAACCCCATTACAGCGTGAGGTCTGTGTCTTCATAATTATTTCAGCTAACACACAGGCAAACAGTGAGAGTCCTGGAATAGAGCTGCCAAATGATCACCTGCTCACCCTCTGCGCATACACACACACCTTTACGAAAAAACACACACATTTTGTCTTCGACGCTGCATAATAATCCCTCCGATATTTCCAGGGCTTCGAGGCAAGATGACATAATCTCTTTTGCAATGAGCATGTGTGTCAGCCGGCAGCCGGTGATAAAATCACAAGCTCTTATCACAGACACAGATTGTGAGAAGAATTCAGCTATAATAAGGCTCTGTGCTTACACCGACCACACAGGCAGATGTTTTAGTGCACACACACAATAACAACACACGCATTGCACCAGTGAGAGCTAATTGGCAGGAGAAGCATGGAGAGAGGGCTGCGTGGAGCTAGTCCCTCAGGAACATCTTCATCCTGCTCATCTTCCTCTCAGGATCCTGTACTGAGTCGAGCATCTGTGTGAATGCTGCTCACTGGATTACACCTCACCAGATCACAAGACCTGTTTACACACATGCAAATATACGCGAACCGCACCAGCTGTACACACCGGCATGAAGCTGTTAACTGTCACATATCTCAACTGCAGGGAGAACCCAAAGCAAAGTGAGAGTTTTGAATGCAGAAAGGTCTAAATGAGTTGGAATGTGCACTTAGTATGAATCTACATTTCATACATTGAACAGAATTTCAGGATATTAAAATAAAAAATAAATATAAAAAAAAATTAAAAAAATTAAAAATCCAGAGTTCCACAAATAAAATGTAAAATATTTACTATTATTTATCATTTATTCTGTATTATTTACTACTATTTTAAATTATGTCCTTTTATTATTGCAGCTAACAGCTATTTTTAATTGATTAATTTATAACCTATTTTTCATCTTAATAATTCACAATGGTACATTTCACAGGTCTAATTTATATTTAAAGAGTATTTTAATCTTTAAACTATCTTAATATCTTGCATAGTGCAAACACTTGCTATGTGGCACTATCCGAAGATTCAACCAATGGCATGTGTTTGGGGCGGGACTATCTGTTTGCCCAACCAATGGCAGATGGGAGTGTTCCGGAAACATTATTTAAATTAAATAAAAATTAAATATATTAAATATTTAAATTATATTGTAAACTTTTGGTAAATGAAGGAAGATATTTGGTTATCACCACCTCTATCTATCTATCCATCCATCCATCCATCCATCCATTTATCTATCTACACTGAACAAAATTATAAACGCAACACTTTTGTCATGAGCTGAGCTCAAAGATCTAAGACTTTTTCTATGTACACAAAAGGCCTATTTCTCTCAAATATTGTTCACAAATCTGTCTAAATCTGTGTTAGTGAGCACTTCTCCTTTGCCGAGATAATCCATCCACCTCACAAGTGTGGCATATCAAGATGCTGATTAGACAGCATGATTATTGCACAGGTCCGGTGCACCCAGGATGCGATCTTCCCAGATGTCCTTCACTCCGGCGCCGGGACACCACGGACCCTGG
>NW_015642528.1:1005796-1019958 GCF_001515625.1 Sinocyclocheilus rhinocerous
AATTTTTTAATTACATTTTTAACCCAAAAGTTGGGTTAGTCCATATTTGACCCAAAGTTGGGTTGAAACAACCCAGCATTTTTTAGAGTGTATGCGAAGGAGATGTGTTGCACTGCGTGAGGCAAATGGTGGTCACCAGATACTGACTGGTTTTCGGATCCCCCCCGGACCCCCCAATACAGTACAACTGCACATTTTAGAGTGGCCTTTTATTGTGGCCAGCCTAAGGCACACCTGTGCAATAATCATTCTGTCTAATCAGCATCTTGATATGCCTCACCTGTGAGGTGGATGGATTATCTTGGCAAAGGAGAAGTGCTCACTAACACAGATTTAGACAGATTTGTGAACAATATTTGAGAGAAATAGGCCTTTTGTGTACATAGTCTTAGATCTTTGAGTTCAGCTCATGAAAAATGGGGGCAAAAACAAAAGTGTTGCGTTTATAATTTTGTTCAGTGTATCTATCTATCTATCCATCTAGCAAAATAAATACATTTATCTGGGTAACATTAGTAGCAAAGTGCCCAGTGTAACACTCAACCATGAATCGATCTGTGTTTAAAATGCACGCTATAGTCATGTGACCTTGACAGGAAGCTGATTTTAATTCAGGGGATGTTGCTGCTATCAAGGTCACATGATCTACTCAAGTGAATCAATAGAGACATTCAATACAGCACTTCACGTCATTATTATTACATATTACGTCTATGCGGAAACACACAGACCCTGACAGACCCATACCGTTAGATCATGCTGCTCATATACTCCTTCAAAAAGCGTTTAAGCAGCTGAGGTGTTATTCACATAACAGATCCCTCTTTATGATTCATTTCTTATATTTAACAAAAGAAACACACTTGAACAAAAGCATCAAATTGTAATGGCTCAAACAAATGTAATGTCTTTGTTAACGATGGAAGATAAGAGGCAATTCAAAGAGCCAATTATAGCTGCAGCAAAGCACTTTTCCACAAAAGGAAACTGTCTTTTTTTATATTTGGGAGGTTATGTGAATGTAACCAAATTTTAAGTCCAGTCACATATGGAGGGCCCATCGGTGAGCAAACCTATTTTCTTATCTCTCAGACACTCTTGGTCAAACACAGATTAAATGTGAGCGATGCATACTGAGAAGAGAGGAGCTTCACCGGAGGCTGGAAGGGGAAACTGAAAGCCTGGTGGACGAGGGGCATTTCAACAGAACCCAAAACAAATACAAACAAAGTACAGAGCATCACTGCTCTTTCTGCAAACCAACCCTGCTGTCCCTGCTGAAACAAGCACTGATTCAATTAGCCCAGGAGGAGAACTGACCCTCACTTCCTGTTTCTCTGTCTCTGTTACTTCCTTCCATGTCAAATGTCGAGAGTTAGCTCACCACACTGCTACAGGAAGTGGACGTGTTTTATTCTCACATCTGCATATACATAGCTGTGGTAAATCTGATTCATTTAAGTCATTCAGTTTGTTCACTGCAATAAATGATTCACAGTTAAAATGAAGGAATAGGATAAAGGAATAGTTCACACAGAAATGAAAATTTACTGAATATTTACTTATCCTCAGACCATCCAAGATGTAGGTGAGATAGTTTCTTCACCTGAATTTTGACAAATTTGTCATTACATCATTCACCAATGGATCCTCTGCAGTGAATGGGTGTCATCAGAATGAGAGATTATCACAATAATCCACAAGTAATCCAGAACGACTCCAGTCCATCAATTAACATCTTATGAAGCAAAAATCTGCATGTTTGTGATAAACAAATCCATTATTAAGATATGTTTAACTTCAAACTGTGGTTTCTAGATAAAATAAGAGTCCTCAATGCATAATATTGCTTTCTCCAGTGCAAAAGTCATTTTGTGTGAATCAGGAGAGAAATATGCACAGATCAAGCATCATTTACAAGTGAATACGATCCAAAACTGTTCTAATCAAATATGTCGGTGGATATTGATGTGAGAGAACAACAGAAAATTGACTTTTCACTATAGGAAGCATTATTATGGACCCATATTTTGACCAGAAGTGACAGTTTAAAGTTAAAACATGATGAACAATGATGGATTTGTTTCTTACAAACACAGCTTTTCACTTCACAAGACGTTAATTGATGGACTGCAGTCGTGTGGATTACTTTGAATTGTTGAGATGTTTTTATCAGCTGTTTGAACTCTCATTCTGACGGCACCCATTCACTGCAGAGGATTCATTAGTGAGCTAAATTTCTCCAAATCTGTTCTGATAACGAAACAAACTCATCTACATCTTGAATGGCCTGAGGGTTGGTAAATGAGACCATTAAGTCCCTGGATCTTTTTTTGAAACAAAACATTTTGTTAAATACTGCTCGCCATCACTGTTCTACTCTGTTATGTACAGTAAATGACTGTGTTTTCTATTAGTGTGTGATTCAAAGTAGCTTCGCACACATGGTCAAAAGTGGCTAATAAGAACAGGTTGCATAAAACACTATGAACTTCATTCAGGTTTATCTTTATTTATTCAGGTTTTAAGTAGAGTAAAATTTATCAAGAGGATAATATGGTACAGGGCAATTTATAAAAAAAAATATATATAATCTTGCTCGCATCGCAGTACACGAACAAAGAAGCCTGAGGTAGAGATTTGTAATATAAAACCGCAGGGGCAAATTTCTCTCAGTTCATATTGTGTGTTTATGTGATGAGGGTGCAACTGTGAAACCTGCTACAACATGAAAGAAATCAGCAAAATGGAGCCGGTGAGGAGTTTAAAGGGAGATGGAGTGATACCCAAAGCTAATTAAGCACAAACATAAAAGCCAGAACCAGCCCCCAGACCACTATTCTGAAACACTAATCATAATGTAAAAATCCTCTTTATCTCACACTGATGGAGATCTGATCTGGAAGCTGATCCAAAAGGCTCTAGAAACTTCTGGCCCCCGGCTCCTGTATCTACTTCACACATGCATGAGAGAATGACTCATGCAGATTTCAGGCTTTAATTCTCCTTTTTCATATTACAGACATACAGGTGCATCTCA
This sequence comes from Sinocyclocheilus rhinocerous, assembly GCF_001515625.1. NCBI lineage: Eukaryota > Metazoa > Chordata > Actinopteri > Cypriniformes > Cyprinidae > Sinocyclocheilus > Sinocyclocheilus rhinocerous. The sequence goes on from NW_015642528.1 coordinate 1,008,837, forward strand.
ATAAATTAGAATGTTGTGGAAAAGTTCATTTATTTCAGTAATTCAACTCAAATTGAGAAACTCGTGTATTAAATAAATTCAGTGCACACAGACTGAAGTAGTTTAAGTCTTTGGTTCTTTTAATTGTTCATTCTAATATATTGAGATGCACCTGTATATACAGTAATCACACACTTTGATCTGCTTACACATGTAATCCTTGGCTTTTGTCCTCCTCTGTTATCTTGTGAATATCGTTCATGATGTATAGTGTATGGCTAATTATGTAATTGCATTTCAGGTTAATTCAACATGATAAAGAGCAGAGGTTTTCAATGGGGATGCACAATGGTTTGTTACCACACTGATTATCGGCTGATATTATTAATTAATCAATTAATCTGTATTGGATGTTCATGCTCATTTCCACTTTTTTTAAAGTTAGATTACCTCTGCCATCATCTAATGCTCATTTAAAAAGGTAATCTTTAAAAATATGAATACTTTAATAATACCATTAAATGTAATCTTTAGCCAATCTCAAAATTAATCTATATTTTTATACATTACAATGTTATGATGCCTAAATGTGTGAATGATTTTAGTTTTATAGTACAGAATTTGAATATATGAATACCCCAATATATTAGTATATATTATATATAGTTGTATTATTATTATTATTATTATTATTATAATTATCATTATTGTTTTATTAAATGAATAAATATATTCATTTAATAAAACAATTAAATGATTTCATTAACTGTTATTTGAGACTGTTATATTAGTATGTAATATAAATGAGACTGTTATTTTAGTATTATTTCTATAATATTATAGCATTTTTTTTAAATTGTATATTTCAGTTTTAATTTTAATTTTAAGTTTTAGTAATTTTGTTATTAGTTATTAGAATTTTTAAATAAATTTATTTAGCTTTTATTTATTTAATTTCATTTTTCATTTTAGTAAATTAGTACTTATTTTATTTCAGTTAGGTGCCAAGGTAAAATTTATTTTCAGTTTTTTAATTCAAGTGTTTAATTTAATATTTAGTTTAATTTCGTTTCAGATTTATTTCAATTAACAAACAATTTTTAGCTAACAACAACAACAACACTGCTACGAGCATGAAACATCAAAATAATCTAATAAACAACTTGATGTCTAATATAAAATCTGGGTCTTGAAATAAAGCTGCCATTCCATGTAAATCCTGCAGCAGTTGTTGGTGTCTCCTGTTTTTAATTAGTGAAATTATCAATAGCTTAAAAGTCAGAGAATCAATAAAAAGGGCTGAAGTTCAACCATCAAACATTCTCTCACAATCACGCAACACATTTGTCAATTAAACGAGTGAACAGACTGAAAAAAGGGCAGTAAGTCATTATTAGTAAGAGTAGTGCACTATGGCACCCGAGGGGCTGGCCTGCTGTCAGCTTCATTTACACCCAATGACAACACACCAAGGGCCATCCCTCAACTAAAATTGAACAACCAGGTCTGTCGGCTGCCTGTAGCTAAACCCACACTTCCCATTCCCATTAACAAACCAACAAACATGCTGCAGGTCAACAGACTGTCACAATCAGAGCTGCAAATATCAATTCTGCCAGTTCTAGAAATTTGTGCCTACTGCCGCGCTATCGTTTAAAAGTCTTTATCTCATGCCATGATGCCATCTGCAGTGTTTCTGAAGCATATGGCCTCGTGGTGCTGAGCATTTAGCACCCACATGAGATTGCAAGGCCATCAGTACCATGGACAGCTCCCTGGCCCACAAACATCAGCACCACGGACAGCTCCCTAACTCAACCCTGTAGTGATTCTGCTATAGGGTCAGTCTGACTCATCACAGACCTGATAATGAGCCAATTAGAATGGCAGCATAAGCAACAGTACGCTTCACCCTGAAGATCAATGAAGCCCAATAGAAAACCTCCAAAATTGTTGTGCTCGTTTGTCTCTGTGGCTTTATCAGGGTTTGTGCTCTATCCGAAGGGGCTGCAACTTCATTCGAACGCTCACCTGCTCGAAGAGGAATGAGCCTTTTATGTCACAAGTCTCTAAACCAACAATGCCCGCTCTTAATTAAGCACAAAGATGTCTAGCAGGCAATTAGCACCTGATTAAAATGACAATGACTTCATCTTTCAGGCTGAACATAAGAGTCAGAGTAACATCAGCATGCTTATATCCTTTTGCTTTGCATTTCAGGCTACAGATGCATTAATAATAAAGCAGTAAGTCACTTGAAACACTTCAAAATATGGTTATTATTAATATAAATGTAAACTATTAAGATGGATCATTAGCAAAACTTTTGGAAGGCTGACATGCCATATTTAATCTAAAATGTTTTAAACAGCAGTTTTCAGTCGTGTTTATAATTATTATGCATGCAGTATATAATTATTATGAATGCACCTCATATTGAGACAATATTTGTACATTTAAAATAAACTAACAAATAAATGAATAAATAATCACAGACATTTGGTCACATCTCAGAACCACTGAAAAGGAACTAGAAACCAAAAATTTTCTAAATTTGTTCATATATCATCAATATCAAGACAATATTTGTACATTTAAATTTAAAATAAATAAATATAAATAAATTGTCACACCTCAAAACCATTTACAATTAACTAAAATTCAAAAATGACTTTAATGTTCCAAATTAGTTTATATATTTCAATGAATGCAGCCTGATATTAAGACAATATTTGAACATTTAAATTTAAAATAAATAAATTGTCACATCTCACAACCATTTAAAATGAACTAAAATTCAAAAATAATCCAAATTCGTTTATATATTATAAATGCAGCAGCTTTATATAAAGACAATATGTCAACATTGAAATGTACATTTAAAATAAATAAACAAACAAACAAACAAATAAATACATAAATAATTCTTCAAAACATTGTGAAGAACTTAAAAGAAATGTATTCCTTAAAATGTTCAAACTTCAGATATTTAAGTGAATCTGTGAACCTTATGGCTTGATTGTATTTCACAGCAAGTGATCTGCTACCAGCAATCATGCAAAGTTACAGCATGTGAGCAGAAATGCAATATGATTTTTGGACTGCCCTTAGACTAAGCAACAGACGTTCTCTCCTCATGCGGGTATTAAATCCCATGGGATTAGCGTTAGCTCACAGTCAGTTTGGAATAGATTTAACCGCTCTGCTCTCCTCTCTGACCCTGCCATAGGGATCTGAGTATTAAACAGACGAGATGCTACGACAACCCAACCTCTCACCTTGTGGCCAGGACATGACCTCCTAGCTTCTTAGAGTCTAGTTAACTTCATTAACAGTCACTACAAGGTGATTATTGAAATAAACAGATAAACAGTGTGTCCATCCTGTATACATCACACCCCAGAAAACAGGATGAACAGCAGCTGTCATTCAAACTGAAAGAGGCGGGGCTTGTATTGAGCATAAGAGCATGTGTGTGATGTCAAATCAGGGGTGACAAGCAGTCACTGATCACAGAATAGGCTTCATAAAAGAGTTGTTTATGTGTACTTGATGAAGAATGTAAAAATCAACACCCTAGAAACCTTAGAATGCCTTTTGGATAGGGAAGAACCATTCACATTACCTGCGAAAATGTAACATTTATTTTTAGCCTCACACTGATTAGGCTTTTGATGATGACACTGGCTAACATTAGAAATTAAAGACTAATTTGGACTTTAAATAACTTCCAAAAAGGGAAATAGTGAACATTTAGGATTTTCTGTTTGGATTTCAATTAGAGTTTTGTGCTTTCCCTCTCCAACTTTGCAAGAAGTTTAATCTGAAATCCAAATGATTAGTGCTAACCAGCAGTGGAGTGTAAATCTGCTGTAAGATCACAGAGAAAGCAGAGGATCTCTAGTGCTGCTCTGTGCTGGAGTTTATTCTCTCCACACATTCAGCACTGCAGAGGAGAGCTGACTCTCTATTTAAAGAGTCAGACCACCTATTAGAGATCTTAGTTACTGTAAATAGTGCAGCAACAGAGATGTTAACAATACCAAAAGATATATTTAAAAAAATAACTTACCATAAAAACATTGTCATAATTCCCTCATGCCATTACGAATCTATCAACACCCAATTACCAATAAGCAGAAACAATGTATTTATTAATTTATTTATTTGTTCATTTAAATAAATATGCATACATTAATTAATTAATTAAAGAGAGAAAGGAAGAAAGGGTATACGAATAAGAGACAGCATTAATGCTTAACTGAGAAAACACAGCCCAAAACAATGATTTAAATAAATGTATAAGCAATAACATCACAAAACAACTTAACGTTATTATTATTATTATTATTATTATTAATACTAAAATGTTATGTACAATATATTTATAATGTATATTACGTATATATTACTGTAGTATAAATATTTCTTTATAAATAATTTTTAAAAGTTTAAAATGCAATAGCAATTTTTTTACAAAAACATTTTTTTAAAAGATGATTGGTAAAAAAGGTTAAGTAGAATTTTTGAAAAAATTTTGAACATCTTTACAACAACAACAACAACAATAATAACAATAATAATAACAACACAGAAAATATACTGTTATTTTCTGCCAGAACATTATCCATTCATAAATGTATAATTAACAACATCACAAAATAACTTAATGTCACGATGCGCTACTGTGAGGAGCACGGAGCGAGGAACGAGGAGACGAGGAGTAAGCTTCCAACGAACAGACTTTAATTGACATCAAAGGAACCAGGAACACACACGTAGCGGGGAAAGACGACATTCAATACCAGACGAAGGAACTATGGACAGGACTCACTTTAAATACACAAGACTTGACGAGGGGATGACGAGACACACCTGGAACTCAATAAACAATTAACAAGGGAAAACTAGGTCACGGGGAGCAAAACACACACAAACAGTCCATGGGCGTGACATATCGCCCCCCTCCCGGAAGGCGTGTCCTCGCGCCACAGGAACAACATAGGAAGGGACGGAGGGAACTTGGGAGGAGGCTCGGGAGGAGGATGATGAACAGAGTCCAGGGTGGTACTGCAGGAGGAAGGAGCCAGGGAAGAGACAGGAAGGACTTGGAGCTGGAACAGGAGGAGCCGGGCAGGACCCAGGCCGCAGCCATGAAGGTGACCCACGGTGGAGCCGACGGAGGGAGGAGCCATGGAGGAGGAAGAGTCGACGACTCCAGGGGGCCGACCAATGGCGGCGGAGGAACCTGAGGCGAAGACGGAGATCCGATGAGCCAGGGTGATGGGGAGGATCCGGAGGGCCAAGGTAGAGCAGATGGCACCGGCGACTGACGCGGAGGCGTGGATCCGAAAGGCCATGGTGGAAGGGATGAAGGGACGAAGGAGCCTGACGGAGCCGGAGGGACGAGGGAGCCCGGCGGAACTAGTGGACTGCCGGGCCACGGCGGAGAAGAGGCAGCTAGGAGCCATGGTGGAGCCGACGGGTCAACGGGCCGAGGCGGAGTCCGGAGCTTAGAGGCTGGAGGCGGAGTCAAGAGAGGCTCTCCGTCAGCGGTGGGCTCTAGCATGGGAGCAGCGGGGAGATGGTGGGCTGGGCACTGGGTCCGGGGTGGCACTGGCGAGATCCCCCTCGGGACAGACGGTGAATGGGGATCCGTGTCTTGCCAGTGTCCACTCCACAAATGCGGCGAAATTCGCTCGAGGGCCTTCCTCGGACGACGACGCTCTGTACACGGAGTTTAAAATGGCGTCATTGAATGCACAGAGTGAGTCATCAGGGTATCTGGAGAGGTTGGCGAGGACCAGGAACAGTCTGGTGTGGCCCTCAAGCGATTTCCCCCCCTGCTCCAGCAGGAGGAGGAGGTATTCAGGGCGAAGGAGGGGATCCATGGACACAACGAAAACAAAACACTGAGTAAAACGCGAAAAACAAAAACAGAGGGAAGACACGGAGTTTACGGTTTTGGTCTGGTATTCTGTCACAATGCGCTACTGTGAGGAGCACGGAGCGAGGAACGAGGAGACGAGGAGTAAACTTCCAACGAACAGACTTTAATTGACATCAAAGGAACCAGGAACACACACGTAGCGGGGAAAGACGACATTCAATACCAGATGAAGGAACTATGGACAGGACTCACTTTAAATACACAAGACTTGACGAGGGGATGACGAGACACACCTGGAACTCAATAAACAATTAACAAGAGAAAACTAGGTCACGGGGAGCATAACACACACAAACAGTTAATGGGTGTGACACTTAACATCATCATCATTATTATTATTGTTAATATTACTATTATTATTCATACTAAAATATTACATACAGTAAATTTATAATGTATATAGTATATATTATTGTAGTATAAATATGTATTTATAAATAATTTTAAAAATTTTAAAATTTTAAATATAAAAAAAATAATGATTGATGAATAATGTTCCGTTAAACACTAAGAAAAGAAATCAATATGGAAAATTCTTCATATTAATACAGTACACAGCGCCCTTTGAAATATAGTGCCACCTCTTTCTTTCTCATGTTGTGTTTCACAGCAGAAAGATGATAAAGTGACAGGTTTGACAACATGAGTGAGTAAATGAATTTTCATTTTTGTTTGAGTTACTGCTTAAAACACACAGATCAAAAGATGTGCACTCCAGTGTGTCGCTTCAACAATCACCTGTATGAGTGAGCGCTCAACCCTGCTGCATTGATGAACCATTACATCACTTCCTCTCCCCCTGCTTAGCACTTTTGACATGTGCCTCACACCTCAAGCGACACAAGTGTGAGAGTGTGTGTGCGAAAATATCACAAGAACTGTAAAACAACAGCTCTGAGGCACACAGCGACAGCAGCTAACATAGAGCTAATTTCTTTCCTGAGAGCAACTCACTCGCCGTGCTAACCACCCCTTAAATGGCCCCCAACACGCCAGCACTCCACACAATACCCTTCAGAAAGCACTTCATCAGCCGGCCCCATGCATATATTCATAGAGATATGCAAGAAGCTTTATACTTGTGAAGGTTTTTCTTTTCACAAAAGCCTGCAGAAACACCTTTGAGAGAGCAGGAATTGCTAATGAGGGGCGAAGACCTGTCCGTCACACAGATGAGACGCAAACATATTACAGTACACCATAAAGTACAGTTTAGTCTCTGATTAAACTGTGTAAAAGAGACTGGCATTGTGCACTCTAAATACCATGCTGCTTTTCCCAGTGCTAGACAGATTGGTTGTGGTCTCATAGAAGAAACACTGCTGATATTAGTGTGTTAGTCACACAGGGCCACAAGGCACACAGTCACACACACATCCACACCCGGCTGATAAACTGGCCTGTCAACACTCCAACTTGTGTGCTGAGCTGCTGGATTTGAGACTAGCAACAACACAAATGGATACACACATACACAACGTCACGGAGCGACATTGCAGCGGGCATGAGGGAGGACGGGAGCCCTTTCATCCTCCAAAAACTTGAGAATCAAATAAAAAGATTCACAGAGCTGCATATTTGGAAGGGTGATCTGATTCACAGCTGTTGTCTATTATAAGAGGCTGAGCATATATCACACAGCAATGAGCTGGAGTTAATGTGCTGTAACCGGTTTGGGGATTTGGGTGTCTGCTACCTAGGCAACGGAATCTAGAAGGCACAGTGACATGATGCGTTCACAGGAAGACTGACACTGTGTCGTACCAGGCATGATGCAGCAGCAACAGCCAATCAGAACAGTGCATGGACAGGTTTTCTCTGTTTGATCGCTGTCACACTTACAATAAGCTGCACAATGTAAAACACACACTGGACTTTTCTCATTTGGACACTTGCAACAAATGACCAACACTTTTCAAGCAAAACATTACACATTTAAAAAAATATATTTAAAATAACCTTTGGACCAGTTAAAAGTAATTGAAAAATGGCTTGGAAAAGTAAATTGCATTTTTTATGTATGTATGCATGTATGTATGTATGGATGGATGCATGCATGAATGTATGTATGTACAGTATGTATGTATTTATTTATTTATTTATTTTTAAGAAATAATTGTAATATTTGTTTCTTTTAAGATTTATTTTTGGCCTTTTTGCCTATATTTTGATAGGACAGTAAGTATCTGACAGGAAGCGAAGTGGGATAGGAAAGGGATCAGGAAAGGTCCACGAGCCGGGATTCGAACTCGGGACACCTATAGTGCAATGGCGCTAAATTGTAATTTTTAAAAAATATTGTAATATTTAAATGTGTAGTAAAAGCACTCATTTTTCGTCATGCATTAAATTGATCAAAAGTGACATTAAAAACAAATGTTTTTTTATCAACTTTCTATTAATCCAAGAATCTAAAAAAAAAAAAATATATATATATACAATGGTTTCCACAAAAATATTAAGCAGCACAACTGTTTTCAATATCGATAATAATAAGAAATGCTTCTTAAGCACCAAATCAGTATATTAGAATGATTTATGAAGGATCATGTGACACTGAGGACTGGAGTAATGATGCTGAAAATTCAGCTTTGCCACCACAGAAATAAATTACATTTCATATTTCAAATGGAAAACAGTTATTTTAAATTGTAATCATTTTTCACAATAATACCATTTTTACTGTATTTTTGATCAAATAAATGCAACATTTTGAGCATAAGAGACTTACTGACCCCAAACTACTTCTGAGAAAAGCATCATTAGGGCTATGCCTCAGAATGTAAAACCAAATAGCCGACTTACTGCCAAAAGACAGACTTGCAGCTACAACTTTTTTTTATCACAACACATCTGACACTTCCAGGATGTTCTGGCATGAACCTGACTTTCTCAGTCTGATCCAGGCTCATCTTCCTCAGGCTAAAAACCAAAACTGACCCCATAAGTGACTTAAGACAAAAACTGATCTTAGGTCAGAGACTCACCATTGACTGTGAGGTGCACCCAGCTGCCGTTGTGAAAGGTGTGGTACTGTTGTTCCAGCATCAGGACCTTGCACTCGTACCAACCCTGGTCTTCCGAGCGAACCCTCTCAATGCGTAGAGATGACTTGCCATGCAGGCTGGCTCGGCCTGTGGAGTTCAGAGACACATAAAAGATGTGAGAGATGCTCTAACAGGATCCAAAACATCCATCTACCACAAAACAGCAAGTAAACTGTTTAAATAAGTCCATTTGAGACACAAATATTACTTAAAGGGATAGTTCACCCAAAAATGAAAATTCTGTCATTAATTGCTCACCCTCATGTTTTTCCAAACCCCTAAGACATTTGTTTATCTTTGGAACACAAATTAAGATATTGTTGATGATATCTGAGAGCTTTCTGACCCTGCATAGACAGCAATGCAACTGATATGTTCAAGGCCCAGAAAGGTAGTAAGGACATTGTTAAAATAGTCCATGTGACATCAGTGGTTCAACCGTAATGTTACAAAGTTACAAGAATACTTTTTGTGTGCAAAGAAAATAAAAATAACGACTTTATTCAACAATTATTCTTCTCTGCGTCACTGTCTGCCGCCATTCATGAGAGTACCACAACGCATCTCGTAGCTTCATAAAATTACGGTTGAACCACCGAGGTCACCTGGACTATTTTACCGATGTCCTTACTACGTTTCTGGACTTGGGAACATTTCAGTTACATTGCTGTCTATGCAGGGTCAGAAAACGCTCGGATTTCATCAAAAATATCTTAATTTGTGTTCTCAAGATGAACGAAGGTCTTATGGGTTTTGAACGACCTGAGGGTGAGTAATTAATGACAGAATTTTCATTTTGGGGTGAACTAACCCTTTAACAATGATGCTCTGCTAGTTGCATGACAGAAAGAGGGACACTTTTTTTTTCTTTTTTTTCACACCACTCCAAGCTGGTCTTTCCAGTAGGGACTTTTAGTAAATGCTTTCTGGTTTGGTACGTAAAACAAAAAAGCCATTGGTCATTTACACATTTAATTCAAGTTAATTCAATCTAATTGTTTATCTTCGGTCTTGCAATAATGTACACAGCCCGGGTCCACAGCCGCATCACTCATGAATGTTGTTTTGGCGACAGCAGTGTCCGGTCCAGAGGCCGTGACGGCAGAAGTGAGAGCCGAAGTGGCCCACAGTAATTCCAGACACTCCCGTGAGCACATGGAGAAACACACATCTCTAACTGCGCCAGACATGGGCAAATCCATCATGACACTATGATATAGCTAGCTGGCTGTTATGCCTTTTTCTGGCAACAGTGCTGGACAGATGGCAGGAAACAATATCAGCACAGGCAGAGGGATTGCAGGGATTGCAAGTTAAAGGCTATTAAGGGCCTGTGTTTGTCCTCAAAAACCTTTTTTTTTTCAATACAAAAGGCATTACCACAGCCAATACGCAGTCTGAAAAGAATTTGTTATAGTCCCAAAGCATACAAAATAAAAGAATATTATGCAAATGAACTCAATATCTTGCATGCGCATAAGTTGGATGGTCTGAAAACATTTTTTTTGTGTGTGATTTGAGCTAAAGAACCATAACTTATTGTTAGATATTATTCTTTTTTTGAAACAGTGTTACGCTGACAAACAATTTCAGACATTTGTGTCTTTCTTCACTCGAATAGAAAGCAGCACTATTATGGCGACTGGAAATAGTACACTAGTGTGCCCACTGATGTAGGGACTTAACTGTAATTTAAGTCGTTAATTCTATAAGGGAATTAATCATTAATTTTATTTCTAGCTCAGGTTTTGAAAGGACTCGAATCTGAAAATTCGGAGTCAACCTGATTAAAACTGAATTCAAATCTGATAGTTTACACTTTAAATCAACGGTCGTCCAGCGAGCCGGTGATCTTAGTATATTTTAACAACTTGAATCTTTGTATTTCCCTGGCCACGGTCAATACAATTATTATAAGTAAGCTATTATAGTAATTATTATAAGTAAGCTACGAGCTAGGCAGCAAGGGATCTTTGGCAAAAGTTTTAACCTTGAAATTATATGACACCAAACAATGATTCGTTATAAATGAAACATGAATTTTATTGGCTACTCTAGATTACATCAAAACTAAGCTAAAACACACATACACACAAACATACAGTTTCTTTAGAATGAGAGTTGACGGAGTTGCATGAAGTTTCAA
>NW_015642528.1:1021105-1047533 GCF_001515625.1 Sinocyclocheilus rhinocerous
GAGGAAGAAACTGGGTCACAGGGGCAAAAACACACACAGAATAGTCCATAATCCTGGCACACATTTATTACATAAACAAAAACTTTTATTTTATATATATATATATATATATATATACACTTTTTTTTTCTTTTTTTTCACACCACTCCAAGCTGGTCTTTCCAGTAGGGACTTTTAGTAAATGCTTTCTGGTTTGGTACGTAAAACAAAAAAGCCATTGGTCATTTACACATTTAATTCAAGTTAATTCAATCTAATTGTTTATCTTCGGTCTTGCAATAATGTACACAGCCCGGGTCCACAGCCGCATCACTCATGAATGTTGTTTTGGCGACAGCAGTGTCAGGTCCAGAGGCCGTGACGGCAGAAGTGAGAGCCGAAGTGGCCCACAGTAATTCCAGACACTCCCGTGAGCACATGGAGAAACACACATCTCTAACTGCGCCAGACATGGGCAAATCCATCATGACACTATGATATAGCTAGCTGGCTGTCTTCGAGGGTCAAGCAGAGAGGGGGATTTATGCCTTTTTCTCTATATTCTGGCAACAGTGCTGGACAGATGGCAGGAAACAATATCAGCACAGGCAGAGGGATTGCAAGACAGCAGCGTTAAAGGCTATTAAGGGCCTGTGTTTGTCCTCAAAAACATTTTTTTCAATACAAATGGCATTGCCACGGCCAATACACAGTCTGAAAGGAATTTTTATAGTCCCACAGCATACAAAATAAAAAATATTAAGCAAATGCACTCAATAATATAGTCCGAAAAATAAAATCTTGTATGTGCATTAGTTGGACGGTCAGAAAAAAAGATGTTTTTGTGTGTTTATTTTAAGCTAAAAAAGCATAACTACTTTGTTTGAAATAATATTAAATTGACAAACTGTTTCAGACATTCTTCATTCAAACAGAAAAGCAGCACTATTGGCGCTACTGGAAATTGTACATAATTGTGCCCACTGAACACCAAGGTCGCACAATCAAAAAACTTCAGAAATATACCTTACACATAGCAGCTTCTGTGATGCCCTGCAGATCAATAACACTGAAGGAGAACCAGAAGCGAAACGAGAGCGGTCAAACACCTGGCCTATTTTTACAGCTGTGAGAGAGTGTTGATGGGAGCAAGAGAAACAACGCTGACATGCGATGTAGGGTAAAGATAGTCCTCAGGAAGTGACACGCTGGAGGTCAATACTACAGTATGGAAGCATGAAACAGCCTCTCCTACTTTTTTATATTCTTTCCACTTTTCCTCTTTTTCTCTCATTAAGTCAAAGGCACAGTTCAAACATGGAAGAAGAATTTTAAAGAATTTGAACCCAATGACCTTTATATGGAGAGAAAAACAGAGGAAGAAAGTAAGTAATGCAGGTTTGGAATGACATGAGGGTGAGTAAATGATGCAGTGTTATTATTGTTCACTAAAACTAACACTATTAAAAATGATTTTCATTCACAGAAATAAAGCTGAATTAAAATAAAAATAAAAAATATGGCAAGGCTTAAAAACACAATAAATAAATACATTTTATTCAAAGAATTTGAAATATTAAAACTACAAAAATAGCTAAATAGAAATATAAAAATGTAAAAACAATTACAAAAACACATAAAACTACTAGGACTTCAACTGAAATTTAAAAAATGATATAATAATATAATAAGGTAATACAAAATACTAAAAACACTAAAATAAAATAAAATAATTATTTTATACATTTGAATTAAATAGTCAGGGTTTTGCTAAGCTGTAATTAACATGATTCAGACAAGTCTCAATGCATGATGGGAACCAGAGACTTTTTTGTTTCTGGGTAAACGAGACTAAAACTTTTAAAGCATTGCTATTTCAACTCCATCTAGCATTGATGAATAATACATTGACTCTCACATATGTGGCCACTTTATCTTCTCTCAATCTCATGCTTACACAAAGACCCAATACATGGGATTCATATAGAGTCATTTGGTGACAAGCAGGCTTTTTGTGGTGGACATCGGATATCTATGCCTGAGTTATGCTGGACGCACACCAGTTACTATTACAGCAGGGGTCTCACACTCTAAGACACAGAACTACTGTAGATGTGCTGAGTAGAGCCATTAATCTGGAGGAGGCGATGCCCAATATAAGGCCAGAGGTCAGAGGAAATACACTGCTGAATGAGACCTCATGCAAGAACTCATGTAAATACAGGTCATAAGGCCATCTATGGCAATTATGGATCCTAGTCAGTGGAACAGATAAAAGACATGTGGAATTTGTGCTTCCTGTGTGGAACGATACACACAGAACAGTATGTACAGTACATATTACTGCAACAAACTAATATGTTACTGGTATGTGTACTACACAGATATTAAAATTGCCCGATACTGATAAACAACAAATTATTTTAATTTCAATTTCAAATAGTTATGCATTTTTATACATATCAAAAAAGCAATAAATTACCATTATTAAAATAGCAATTTATGCTAATTATTATACTATTAATTATAATTATAATGTAGTAATATTTTTTTAGTGTCAACTGCCTTCAAGATTTTTTAATATCTTAATCTGCTTAAAAATACAGCTCAGCATTGCACAATGTGTTAAAATCTCTGCTGGAAATTCAGCTGAGGATTCAAGATGATAGAAAGTAAAAAAAACAAAAAAACTTCCCAATCTCATTACCATTCACTCTGAGTGAGAGCCATTAAAATTGCATATCTTGCCCTGAGCCACGTCTGATAAACTATCACAGTTTCTTTGCTTTTATAAATCTGACATGCTCTTAAATTATGCCCTTTCTGTTTCCACTCCTTATCAATGATGCAATTTCCAATCTCAATTAGGAAGAAAAGGATCATATTTGATCTCCCGCGCTCCCCTCCACCTCATCCCGAAACCTCTTTCATCTGTTCGGCTGATGCTTTGCTCTTGAGATCAGCACCTCTTCCACCTGTCCACAGATCTGGACCGCCAGATACACTGGAGCAAAAGATAAGAGCTTTCTTCAAACCAACCCGCACGTTTCCATTCATAATCTGTTGACACGGCCGGCTCTTGCCCTGTGATAAAGCTTTCAGCCTCTGTGAGCGAGATTAAATAATGTACTGAGATCTGGACTGGGCTGATTTCAGAGACAACAGTGAGATATCTCCATTTCAGTGGGTCAAACAAATGACTAAGCGACCTGCTGTGATTCAGTGCATATGAAAAAAAAAATTAAACAGGTGAGCTATCCGTCACTTAGAGATACAGACCAGCCACCTATACTTATAGGCAGATTATTGACCAAATTAAAACTTGTCATTTTACAGACCAAAAGCAAAAAAAGGCAGATACTGATGGGTTTGTAAATAAGATAAGACATGGTTGTTGTAAGCTATTTGTAATCTACTAATTTTTTAATAAATGCTAGTACTTCTTGGACAGTGCCTGGAAAATAAAAATTAAATTAAATAAAACTAATTAAAATATTTTTTAAATAAAATAAAAATTTAATTAAACAAAATAAAATAAAATAAAATAGTTATTTTACACATCTGAATTAGTAGTGTTGAAATAGCTTTTAAACATCTAAAATATATATTTTTTTTTTTCACAGTAATACTAATGGTAATTTTAAAAAAATGGGCATTTACCAGCTGTGTCTGGTGGGTGAGAAATTTAATTTCTTAGTCTGCCTCCAACTTACAGATCCACCCAATAAAGTGTAAATGACTAAATGTTCCTCCAATATAAATCGCTCTTGTATTTCTTTGTAGGTGTGTAATTTCATTGTGTTCATTTAGTATAACTCAGAAACAAAACTGTGGTCTGAAAAGCAAAGTGACACTTAAAGTCAATACCAGCCTGTAGTTTAACTCACAATTTGATTTGGTACATCCCAACCTGCAATATCCACAAATGCTGTTCTCTTAGATCATAAACAGGACGAGATGCAGAAAGCCAACTTCACATAAGGGTAATTTTAGGAGAATCACACTTGAGATGAAACAATCCTAGTGTTGTTTGGATATATTCAATGATTTATCTGACGAAGACTGCAAATAATGACCTTGAACCAAACAGGCATTTACTGTTCACTAATTTCATGTGATGTTTCAGTGCAATTTAATGTGCATATTGATGCATGAAAAAGCTTAATTCATGTGAAATGGAAAAAAAGAGAAAAATGTCACTTCCAATGCAAAACACTGCCTGAAAGAAATAATGTCTAAAACTGATGTAAAATGTGAGCTTCCTGTATTAAATGTAATAATTAATCATTTAATTAATAAAAATCTTTATCATTCTGTCCAAATGATGAAAAGTGGCTATATTTCTGTGGAAAATTTTATAAAATGAGGTGGAAATTCGAGCTCACCGGTGTACTCGGGGTCCACATGAGGAGGGTAGAAGCGGAAGTTGATGAAGAAGGGGATGGGCACTCCAAACTTGAACCACTCCACCACGTAGGGCTGGCCGTTGAGTGGGTGGGCCACGTCACATCCCAGAATCACGGTCTCCCCTGCACGAGCTGTCACAAACTGGGGCTCCTCTCTGACTCCGTGGGCACCTGTGAGAACATGTGGACTTTGATGAGCAATCACACACACTTAGGACTGTACCAGCTACACACTGAAACTGCTCTGGGGAGCAATGATGCATCTAACAGCTGAAAATAGATTTTGGTTAGTAGATCAAGTAAGTCTGCAGACTATGTGCTCCACTAAAGCATTGATTGAAGTTCAATTCTGCATTAATTAACTATATCCGGATATCCTGAAACTATTTTACTAATCAATATACACACACTCATTCATTCTCTATTAACTACAATACCAATGTAGTTAATTATAGATTTTTTTTTGTCCCCTATTTATTATAGCTGGAAGTAAACAGAAAGATTTTGTATGATTTTTAATAATGTAAAACATACTAATCAAATCAGGTCACTAATCAAATTATCATATTAGTGACATTGATCATATATTTCTTACAGATGGTCACTCAGTTGTTGCTTTCGTTGAAGCATAAAATGCTCTTTGGATTATTTTCAAATCATGCTGGATAACATAATAATTAGGCTTAAAATAAAAAAAATTTCCACGTGACAACAAACACAGCGTGAGCTGCAATGTCTGATTCAAATGACTCTTATGAAGGGCTTCTTTTTAATGAGCCAGTCAAAAAGATTCCCAAAACAGTCTCAAAACTTTGCAGTCTGAATCAGATTCACTAAGTGAGTGAATCATTTAGAGCCATAAGTTCACAACTGACTCCATAACTAAACTAGGGTCATTACAGTTATGTCAGATTAAAAAAAATCATATGAACATATGTTGTTCATATGAAGCATGTAATTAATGAAAAATATTACAAAATATATTTTTCTAATATATTTTTTTAAATGATTCTAAACAATCATCTCTAAACAGAAAATGTGTAATTAAAAACTAAATAAATTAAGCTCTTAAATTTATAATTTTAATTTATCAAATAAAAGCAAACAGAAGCAATTTCACCAATGGTCTCAAATATTTGGACCCCACTGTATGTCCCACACGCCTGAAAAGCTGAATATTTTGTTTACAACAACCACACTGAGACTGATCTAGATGAGTGAGTTTTATCAAATCACAATTTCCTAGAAAGCTATTTAAGCAATGACAGTATCAACTGCTATCAGAAACGGCTATCAATCTTTCAACCTTTGCTACAGTAACCATGACATCCGAGCTTATCTTGCACACAGCAAATAAACAGGTAATCAAAAATGATTCATCAAATATAATATTTGCATTAGATGGGATACAAATCCAAGTCTTGCTTTCCTCACGAGCAAAACTGACCTTGGCTTAAGGCCAATGAAAAACTGGCATAATCAGTGTATGATAGCTTCCTTAAGAGGTGCCTAACATGACAGATAAAACAGTCTGGCTTAATGCAAGCCTAGGTGGACTAAAATTGATTTATTCAGTATGTAATTTCCTTTGTGAGGCACATCACATACAAAAAGCTGGGGAATCAAATGACTGACTCGCGACTGTGATTAGATATTCTCAGCTGCTGCTTTTCCTCTCTCTCTCTCTCTCTCCATCCCTGTAATGATGTGATGATGAGAGCCGGAGAGCCGCCGGCGCGTCCCCGTGCATATACCCAAGACTCCCGCTGCACCCACTACCTACTGCAGCAGCGCCTGCTGATTGGTTGCTGGTGACATCACCGGTGAGCAAAACAAGCCTTGGAAGGTATGACTTCACTGTTTGCACGGCTGAGAGCAACAAGCGGTTAACAAGCAGCTCTCTCTCCTCTCCCCTCCAGATTTACTCCCGTTTACAAAGAAAGACACAAGGGATCGAGCCAGTCAAACCACTTGAGCCCTGAGAGAAAAAGGATGTGCATTTACAACAGAGGGGACCCAAGCATTCTGTGCACTAAAAATCCAAACATCATTTGTTTGGTTTTGTTTGGTTTTTCAAAAGTATTTCATTTGGTAGAAAACATAAGTATGTGCCCCTTTAAAACTTAAATAAATAAATACATAAATAGAATTTAAGTTGCCCAATTATTTACATTTGCACTTACATATCAGTGTGTGGTTATTATTATAATTAGTAATAGCAGTAGTAGTAGAAATAGTGATGGGAATCTTGTGCATCCAAATGAACTGATCTTCAAAAGTCATTTCATTAATAGAGTGGTTGTTATATTTTTGTTATATTTCCAACAGCCACTCCCTTAACACATCCACCTATGTAATCTTGATCATATTCCAAATAAGGAAATCAAATGTAATGCAACCATAAATAAATAATATAAGATAATAATATCAAATAATATAATATAATATAATATAATATAATATAATATAATATAATATAATATAATATAATATAATATAATAATACTACCCTTGGTAGAAGATGGCAAACTGGTTTTCAGACTTTTTCGAAGATATGTTTTGATATGTATAAAAATTCAGACTTATCATCAAATTTGCACGAATATACTGATGGAAAGCATCAATTTATTAGGCATACATTAACGATCTAGCAGCTCATCATCATCTTCACAAATCTTGCTCAACATTATAAATGTAGCGGAAGGCTGGAGGCACCGTACTTCCTTTGAAAATCCCACTTAGGAAAGTAGGTCAAAGTAACCCGTAAGTGCTCTGAGATTGTGAAGGATTTGATTCAGGACAGTGTGCTTCTTCTGAAAACACTGAATTAACACCCAAGAGTCATAATATTGCCATCTATTTCCGCCAGTAACAAAATCAATATGGCAAGACAAATGAGAAATCTTAAAGGGATCCTATTATGCTTTTTCAACTTTAGTTAGTCTGTAATGTTGCTGTTTGAGCATAAAAAAGATCTGCAAAGTTACAAAGCTCAAAGTCCACTTCAAAAGGAGATATTTTATTTAACAGAAATCACTTTTCAAAAACTACAACGAATGACTCGTTTGGACTACAATGCATATTTTCTGGGATTTTTGATATCACAAAGATCGATGAATGGGACGAGACCTGGTTGAGCTGCACTAGAGAAAGCAACGAGTGTTATCACTATGTCGGAGATATGCTAACTTTCCCAAGGCAGACGAACTTAGAGTGGTTACAATCATCCGGGTTTAAATCACGCTCAAATTGATTTGATATTGACGCAATATTTACACTGAAGCTCGCAGTGGTAAGGGACATGACATTTCCCGACGAGCCGCCGAGTGCTGCCAATCACAACACACACTGGCCCAGCTAACCAATCACAGCACATTTCGTATTTCAGAAGGCGGGCCTTCATTTGATACAGGAACTATTCGAGCCGTTTATGCCAGACTGTGGAGAGAGGTGTTGTAATAATGTAAAATATGTGAAAAGTAGGGATGTGCAAATAATCGAATGCGATTTTCATGCGCATCTCGTCAGTAAAGCCGCTTCTTGTGATTAGTATGATTAGTGATTACAAGCTACACAAAATCGCGTTCAAAATCGGCAATGAATCGCCTGCGATTTTGAACGTGATTTTGTGTAGCTTGCCAGTGATCTACGGCTCTGTGTAGTAAATGCCGCTCCATCTGAACGCACGTGCTGGAGACTAACTACTAATCACCAGAAGCGGCTTTACTGACGAGATTCGCATGAAAATCGCATTTGATTTTTTGCCTAGCCCTAGTGAAAAGTAATGTGTTTTTCGAACAACCTAGTATGAGAGCCTGTTCTAGTACACCCCCAAAACAAAATCACGGCTTTGTAAAAGAGCATAATAGGAAAGAGCATAATAGGATCCCTTTAATTAAAGAAAAAATCTATATACAGAAAAGGTCGCCATGATTTTGCCAAGTAAGACATGTTCCTGGATCAACATCTTTTGTTGATCCTGGATCAACATTACTGTCCAAAAATATAGACTAAACCCAATCCCTACCCCTAAACCTAACCCTACCAATAATTTATTCCTAAAATCAGTGTGAAATGATAGCTGCTGATTTCAGGTGACTTAATCATATGATTACAGCTTGAGCAGAATAAACAGACTCTTGAGCTAAATAGCTAATGATACAGATTCATTCAAATGTGGATAATTAGATTATTTCATGCTACTCTGTATGCAGGCCAGAGATAACGAAAATTCCCTCTCCTTTATGACCATTTACTGTAACTATATTTATTGATAAGACTTAGTACACATGCAATGGATGCTATGGGAAGACACAGAATCTGCACTTATTTTGTCATGTATTTTATGCTTATCATGAAGGAAATTTTTGGACGGAGTTAAATGAATAGTTTACCCAAATATGATCATTTTGAATCATTGTGTGAATCGTTCTGAGTTGTTCTAAAGTACTCAATCAGTAATCAGTTTGATTCGGTTCTCTAGTTCAAATCGCTGATTCAACTGGAAAAAACATTATTAAAAAATTGACTTAAATTTAGGTCTGTTCCTAACAAAAAGCTATCAAATGACTTATAGATGAATACAGAATGAACTACTTACATCACCATTCAAAAGATTGGGGTCAGTAAATTTTTTTTAAAATAAATTAATACTTATTTCAGCAGGGAGGCATTAAATTGATTTAAAAGAAATGTTACAAAAGACTTCTATATCAAACAAATGCTGTTCTTTTAAACTTTCTATTGATCAAAACATCCTGAAAAAAGTGACAGCTTCCAAAATCAGTACCAAATCAGCAAATCAGAATGATTTCTGAAGGATCATGTGACACTGAAGACTAATAGCAATGGCTGCTGAAAATTCAGCTTCACAGGAATGAATTTTAGGATATATTAGAATACAAGAACATATTTTAAACTGTAATAATATTTCATAATATTACAGTTTTTACTATTTTTAATCAAATAAATGCAGCCTTGGTGTATAAGTGATTTCTTTCAAAAACATGAAAAAAATCTTACTATCCCCAAACAGGACCCATATATACGGGGAGTGAAGACAGTATATCTCAGAAAATCACAGCCAAGAAACTACCTCCATAAAAGATGACCACTCCACCACAATTTTCATTCCAGTTCACCCTGAATCACTTTATCAATGTTCCTATGAACAGGTACTGAGCTGTAATGACCAGCCTCGTAAAAAACACCTCTGAGCGGTTGGCTTTGTGAAGGATGAACCTACTTATGCCTGCTTCTATAAATAACTAGAAATTACTCCTAAGTAATGACCACAGAGTAAGATGTTAGAGTTGATGGACCTCTAATTGCAAAGGAGGAACTGGGGGCAGTGCATAACTTTGAGGTTTCAACCAGCTGTCTCACGTGAGCAGAATCTTTAATGAATGCGCTGATTGCTACACAGTAACCTGCCATAGCTACTCCCATATTTCAAGGTGAATATCACATCTGACAGCTCCCTAAATGATTTGACATGATTGATTGATACTTAATGTGACCATTTACTATGTTAATGTCACTGATTTATATCACATACACTTTTGAGGCGTATTACGTCATAGCATTTTTTTATAATAATATTGGTCACACTTTATTTTAAGGTCCAATTCTCACTATTAACAACCCATTAACTACGATTTTGCCTCAATACACTACTAATTTACTGCTTATTAATAGTTAGTACGGTAGTTGTTAAGTTTAGGTATTGGGTAGGATTAGGAATGTAGAATATGGTCATGCAGAATATGTGTTTTATAAGTTTAATTATAAATTAATAAATAATAGGCATGCTAATAAGCAACTAGTTGTAATAGTGAGAATCGGTCCCTATACTAAACTTACCATAATATTAGTATAATACTAATATTATTATAAATTATGATAATATAAATACTCTTTTATATAAAGATTTAAATATTTGTAATGTTGTTAATGTATTCAAGCATTTGAATATTCAGATTCAGGAAATACAGATTCAGTAGAAACTCATTTTATATATAGATTTCATATATATATATATATATATATTTATTAATGGCTGAATATTACATTACCTAATTAATATTCATGAGTCAGACTGATAAGATTTAGAATGTGTCCCTCCCACTTAACAGATTATTTTAATGTCCCTGGTTACTTCATGTTTGTCTGGTTTATGAAGTATGCTTATGAGTTCACAAACAAGAAAGAAATGCAATGTTTATACATGCAAAAGTTGCTCTGTGTCAAAGTTTACAAAGGCTGATTGGGGTCATGTTAGGTTAAAGGCTGGCAGGAGACATCCCTGGTTCAGTTACTTATTAAGAACATATAACTTCACATATCTTTCTAAAGTGAGAAATGACAGTTGTGTTATGCAAATGTTAGACCAATCTGGCCTCCAGATTTAAAAGGGCACTGCAGATGTGGGTCCCAAACCAAGCTTCTTACCCCCTGCTGAATGCTAGTATTAGGGGCAGATGGCTAAGGGTGGATCAGCATACTCTTGGTCTACTGAGAGGACAGTAATGGCATGCCAACCACATTTAGAGCTTTACCCCTGCACGTATGACATTAACCTAATTGGTCAGCTGGAGTTTAAGACTTAAACCAGAATATAAGCCCCAAATGAACTTTTCTTCTTAGTTCTGGCTTGACGTTTTCAGGCTTATTTCTACAGGTCTACTGTAAGTTCAGTCCTAAGTGCTCATAAGACTACAATTAGCCTATCGTTTAATATCATAAATTCCTTAAAAAGCCTCATTGTTTTGTACTTTTAAAAAGGCCCTGCATCGAAATAGCTAGCTGCTGTTGCTACAGCTTGTAGTGTAGAAAACTACTTAAAATCGCAGATCGTGTAGATAAGTTAAAGGGGTCATATGATGTTGCTAATAAGAACATTATTTTGTGTATTTGGTGTAATGATATGTATTTATGCGGTTTAATTAAGGTTAAAAAACACATTATTTTCCACATACTGTACATTATTGTTTCTCCTCTATGCCCCGCCTTTCTGAAACGCGTTGATTTTTAC
Organism: Sinocyclocheilus rhinocerous; assembly: GCF_001515625.1. NCBI lineage: Eukaryota > Metazoa > Chordata > Actinopteri > Cypriniformes > Cyprinidae > Sinocyclocheilus > Sinocyclocheilus rhinocerous. Next base: position 1,032,524 of record NW_015642528.1, read on the forward strand.
AAAGCTCATCGGTCTGAAAAGTGAGGTGTGCTCTGATTGGCCAGCTATCCAGTGCGTTGTGATTGGCCGAATACCTCAAGCGTTTGAAGGAAATGTTACGCCCCTTATCATATTGTGATGCTCTGTTCGGCCAGAGCGTAACATAAAACCATGTCTGCATTTGTGATCGGAGAAATGACAAACAACAAGCGCTACTCAGTGGCAAATTCTTTAACTATGAAAACGTACTTACAGTCTGTGAGTCAGAACAACTGGCATTGTAGTCTACTCTACCAGGATCAGGAAACAGTCCTCCATAAAATGCGCTGCACACATCTGAATATTTGGTTTGAACTGTTCTGGAACAGTGTTGTAAATACAACTTAACCACTGATTTCTAGTCATGTCCTCTTTTGGAAGACCAAACAAAGTAGTTTCGCTTTCACAACGAAACACACAGCGTCACACACGGTGGGCTAGAGTGAGCGGAGGACGGCGGGCTAGAGTGAGCGGTGGCGGGTGGGATTGAGAACGGCGGGGCCGGCGGATTCGCCAAAGGAGCAACCACATGTGACGACCCCGGGCTGGACTCCGCTTTGTCCACGGTGAAAGCCGATCCGGCGATCCACAGCGCGAATTAATGTATTTCCTCAGAGACCAGCACGGATCAGCTCTAGGCATGACGAAACGGATATCGCCCTCTTTTGGAAGGCCAAACAAAGTAGTTTCGCGTTCACTACGAAACACACAGCGTCTTCACGACATACAACAATACTACAGTGAGAATAAAAATTACGCCTTCTTTCTTTGCGTGAACATTTGGGCGGTGTTATGCAAATCTTCCCACATCGTGACATAGGCATGTGGGGGCGTGTTAGAACGAGCCGTTTTAGGTAGGCGTGGTTGACTCTTAACTTTTATAAAGAATATCTCTTTGGATTTGAGACTTTAGTCGTTGCAACTTTACAGATCTTCTTTATGCACCATGAGCTTGTAACACTCCAAAGAGAAAGGAAAAATTGAAATCGCATCATATGACCCCATTCAATTATAAGTATCGTATAGGTTTGGAAGCTACAGTTTTAAAGTACTTTAGAGATACAACTCTGTCACAGAGCTTTGATATTGTATGGGATTTCAACATTTCAGACAATCCAAAATGGTGATTAACACCTCCAAAGTAACTTTTAAATTTCTTTGTAATCCCATCCTAATCTTTTCATTCTATTCTTCTAAAGTGCCAAATCTTTCCGGAATGATCTGACATGAGGCATGACTTGGGATCTTATCAATCTGTAGAAAATGTTCTGTACCCAGAAAAATAAAAGGCAATATAGTAGTTTGACAGACACATTAATGATTTCACATGAATACATTTAACTTTCCTTTCCATTCGATATGGTTTTACACAATCAACTTTAGTACCACAGGCCAATTGGCACAAGAGTATCAGAAAAATACAGAGTACTTAATCTAGACTAATGGTTTAATCCATTTTCTTTCATTAGGTTGAGACTGAACGACACAGCACTTTTCATGGTAGACCAGCACATATCGCTTTATATTCCCTAATACATTTGCTTTTTTCTGTTTAATGTAAGTCAATTCAAAATGACTACACTGTATGCAGTAATGCCTAAAACCATGTTTTCAAAGCATTAGAATTTGGATGGCTGTGCAAAGTAAGAAGCAAATTACTAGAAATTACTTCAGCAAATCTCATCTGCATTTGACCTGCAATGAGAACTCCAGACTATGTCTCAGCTTGCAGAAATGCTAAATGGATGCTTTTCCCTCCCATTAAAAACAACAATGCTAAAGACCTAACACTTAAAATGCAATGAGAGGAAATCACTTAATTGGCTGTTTCCTTCAGCCCTCTAGCACAGTGCTCTCAAAGAGATGGAAATAGAGAATATAATTAATATAGTGTTCGTACAATGTTCTCTGCCAGGGGCACAATCACTGAGGTCTTTTTCAGACAGGCTGGTGGCTTTGTCAACAGTGGAGAAGAAACACAGGAGACAACAAAGACAACTGAACCAGGTTTATATATGTGACCCTGGACCACAAAGCCAGTCATAAGGGTACATTTTTTTAAATCAAGAGTTATACATCATCTGAAAGCTGAATAAATAAGCTTTCCATTGATGGTTTGTTAGGATAGGACAATATTTGGGCCGAGATACAAGTATTTGAAAATCTGGGGTGCAAAAAAATCAAAATATTGAGTAAAGTATAAAGTTGTCCAAATGAAGTCCTTACTTAGCAATGCATATTACTAATCAAAATTTAAGTTTTGATATATTTACGGTAGGAAATTTACAAAATATCTTCATGGAACATGATATGTACTTAATATCCTAATGATTTTTGGCATAAAAGAAAAATCGATAATTTTGACCCATACAGTGTATTGTTGGCTATTGCTACAAATATACCCGTGCTACTTATGACTGGTTTCGTGGTCCAGGGTCACATACTGTATAATGGTGAAACCTTAACAACGCATTACATTTGCGCATTTTGAGTAAGCACAGTTATGTATTGTTGAATTGTGATAGTCGACTGCAGGACTTCAGTTACTGGACAGTTAAAAAACCTTTATTGTATGCTATGCCTTCAAGTTTATCCCTATTGAAACACCATAGAAACAGCCAGAAACATTCACCCAATTCAACGATAAATTTATATTATAATACTATTTTATAACATGGCGCTACATATGAATTTGTACAATGTGACTTATACAGAAATGTGTGATGTTAAGACTTAAAACAGTCTACTGAACCGTCTGTGGGGCATGAACAGATCGTGCAAAAATAGACAAATCAGATCATACAAGTTTATATGAATAGCCACCAATTCACCAAAATGTAAAATTGTTACAATCTGCCATAAGATTACGTTGCAAACAGTTTGGGTGTCTTTTGCCATTTTTGTTATTTTCATTCCATTTAGGGACAATGCAAAGTTTAAAACCTTTTTAAAAAACATCTTAAAACTTCCTTTCAGGATTTCTTCATGAGAGATTAGTCAACTAGTGGTTCAGGCAACTAGTCAATTTAGCTGACATATGTAGACTAGCACATCCCTAAATGTAAGATTTCACTGAAGCACTAAATATGCACAAAACTGATTTGTGTTTATTGTCAAGGGTGTCTTGAGGGTGACACGCTGGCTGTGAGGTCGAGAAACCTAATCTTTAGAAAGCTCAGCATGTGCTGTAGAGGGCCGAAAAGTCTCATCAGCTTAAAAATGTATAGTAAACAGCAAAACCGCTCCCTATACAAAACTAAAATAATCCACAGACATTGTGTGGTCACAGATAGCAGCAGCACCATATGGTCAAATTATGAAATACGGTTTAACACTTAATAGTCTTTTTGACATTTGTGAATGAGAAGCTCTACCCTGAAAAATAACATGCAAATCTTATGTGTTATGTCAAAAAATATTCTCTTGATTTTTTGATGTGTCATCTGTTAGACGCATCTCACTTCTCGTTTCGCTGCCAATTCTTTTTTCAATATCCCGCAGCTGTTGTGAGCTTGCGTTGTCAGGGCTACAGAGGTTAATCTATCCTCCAGATAGGGGCCACATGATTAAGATCCAGCTCCACAAACTCCTCAGAGGATAGTCTGATTTCCTCCCCAACTCTCCCAGGCAGCTTTCACTCCTCCTTTAGGCATGTGTGTAAATGACTGTGTAGTAATGACGTTAGAGGCTGACTCAATAACAGGCTAGGCAGAAACAGAAACAAAATATTGGTTTCCACTAATGAGGTCTTAAAACTACTGTGACAATTGCCTTTTTTGATTCCTGGCAAGTAACCAAAAAACAGACTGACACATGCTGGTTTAAATCCAGGAAAAATGATGGATTATACAATCATATTTCAGGTAACTACAATGTTTAAAAGGAAGCACCGTTGCCTCTGTTGACTGGATTACGTTCTTGCATCTATTTTTATTCTGAATTATAACTAAATTCCATTTTAACCATCTATAGCTGTCATTACTTTGCACAGAATATGTTTCTAATTCATAGCTGAAAACAAAAACTCAAATTAATACTGTACTGGTTTGCTATGCTAGATGATTCATTGTAGTTTAATAATTAGATGTGACTGTCAATAAAGGGAAGTGGAAAGTGATTATAGTTCTCATGCTGACAGATTTTGAGTCACTTTACAATACACCTCGGGGGATTTGGTGTGATCCATGAGAAGTAGTTATCTCTTCTCTAGACTACACGGAAAAACTTTTAGTGCACCACTTTTAAAACCACTTTTAGTGCACTTCAAATCTCAAAAGCACAGAAAACAGTACTTTCAAAAAAACTGTACTTTCAGAAAATACAATATCAATTTTAAAAAGGCCACTTAAGTATACTTAGAGTATATTTTCACCAGTTTCACAGTTAAGTACACTTAAAAAGTGCATTTTGTAATAATGTCAAATTAAAGCTTTTACTTTAAAGTACATTTTAAAATATTACAAATTTTTTAAATTATGAAAATATTAATATATATATATATATATATATATATATATTCAGTAGCACAGTATTCAAAGAAAATGATTATGAAATCACATATAAAGATGTATTTGATTACAACGTAAGTTGTTAAAAAAAGCACTCTATTGATCAGCTAATTGCATTTAATATAAATGTAAAATAAATAACACACAAATAATATAATACATTTTCATTTAATTGCAATTAACATGCAATTAAGTCCCAGAAAACATTCCGTTTGCACCTAAATATATTATTTTACTGAGTATTATTTCAGTAATAAATACTTCTTTAAAAAGTATGCAAAATTGTACTTATTTTTTACAAGGGAAGGTAAGAAAGCTGGGCAGAATTTGGACAATGTTTAAGCACTTGTGAAATTCCATTAAGCTAAACTGTGCTCATTTGCCAGCAAAGACAGCAAATCTGACAATGGTGGGCGCACTGTAATATATGAGATTGTGAATATACCCAGGCATCTATGGCAGGCGCCGGCTGCTAATCCTATATTGTTGGGGAAATGTTGACTGTATTCAATCCTCTTAGTCTGTAACTTTTCATGGCTGAAGAGTCAGTGATTTATCTGCAGCCTTCCAGCATCACTTCCGCAACCGAGACTGCAGATCCAAAATCATTCCCTTTAAAATCTCTGCACATTACTGATTACACATGCTCTGCGTAGCAAACAGGATGGAAGAGAAACATTAGCTGTTTCAAAACCTTAATAGGCAGCTACTTTCGGCAACATCCAAACTGTCATGCTACCTCATAAATAATTGATTCTGAAAGCTCTAGTACATAGGCAGAAAATTTTCAAGCCTCACAAATTGCACTCTGCATGGGAAACTCATCTTACAACTGATTTTAACAGAGTTTGATATTAGCATGTCACTAAGCACGATACTCTAATACTTTTCAATATTGAATCAAATATGTTTATTTATAATTAGAATTTCCATGAAGAATAATATATTTGCCAAAATGAGGTATCCTAGATGACAGCATAATTAAGATGTCTATGCAAATTTCCAGAGAGAATAATTGTCTCAGTGTTATGGCGCTTTGTAAGGAAATTCTGAGGTAAAATGTCCAGTAAAGAAACTTTGATGGCATAATATCATAACAATTGTATTTCACATGACATTTGAGTGGATTTAATAAAGAGGCAGAGAGTATCCAAATCACGTATTTCTCAATCGTGTGCACAGAGAAGAAGAAAAAAAGAGGGAAAACTGTCCTTTTGGGATTGGACGATTAAAACCTATTGTCCCCTAAAACCTGCACATGCTAACACCATCTCACTGGTTTTGAATGATTCTCAAAAAGCAGGATTTCAGTTTTAAGCTAATCCAAATTCATATTTTACTACAATAATTGTTGTAATTGTTTTATTGTCATGCTGAAATGTGGATTTTGCTCGGAAAATGTGGATTACAACAATACAGAGTCTCATTTAAAAAATAACAATACTGGCAAATTTTTACTCAAAGAAAGCAGCGCTAGTCGCTACAGCAATTCCCGGGAACGCCTTTCAAAATATCAGGTCATTAATCCTATCGAATATAAAAATAACTGAGACAAAAACAGAATCTGTATCTAAATATATTCCCAAACACATGCACATTTGGGTTAGCACTGGCAGAAGACACCTACGATTCTCTGCGCTGGCTAGCATTATATAAGCAGCAATTGGATTCTCTGGCAATATATCTCTCTATTTCTATCTGACAGCTATTCCCTGTTTACCTCCCCTTCACCTTTTCACTGTGTGCACCTAGTATGCTTTTTGCATGCTGTAGTTCATTCCACTGCACTCTGGAGAGCACAGAAAACACGCTAACAGTAGCAAGCTAGCTCAGCAAACTGTTTTCATTTGTAACAGTGACTGGCTAAACAGTCAATATCAAGCTGTTTCCTGCCAAAATTGTTTGTTGATGCAATGAAAGTAGTACAAGTATCAGACAGACTCATGTCTCAACTTGAATTTCTATGTTGCTAGTTTAGTGCTGGTCTATCTGGTTGGCTAATGCTAGGTTGGTGCTTGTTTGGCCCCTGCGCATTGTGAGAACTCATCTGCATAGTTCAACAGACATTAGCAATGCAGCAATATTTCTGTTGCAGTCTGCCCAAAATTAAAACACACACAGAACACATGGTCTTTTCATCTCCCAAACACAGGGGCTAACAGATGACTTGGTGTCAATCTGTCAGAAGATTACACTTTGCACATGGCAAGATGGCACATCGAATGTCTCCTGACAACATTTCTTTCCCACTGGCTCCACAGCACTGTGAAGAAGCACATAAACGTGTCATGTCCCATGTCGCCCCTTATATAACACAAGCATAAAATTACTTATTCAACCCAAAATATTAATTTAACAGCAAAAACTATCAAAGTACCATAGTCTAGTAAGTCAGCTGCTCTTAAATCTGCCAGTCTTTTAGAAGAAGATTGCTACATTAAAGGAACGTTCCAAAAACAAATTGAGCTTAATCAATAGCATTTGTGGCATAACGTTAATTATCATTTGTCCTTCTATTTCTCTTTTAAAAAAAGTAGTAGGCCTATAGCCATAAATGTCTTAATATTATTTTAGTGTGGAAAAAAAATGCTCACTTATATTTTATGTTAATTTGTGTCTTATATTAAAATATAATTAAAATAATTACAATATATATAAAATTTTACAACTTCATTGTCATGACAATATAATTCCTAAAACCTTAGAAAGAATTTATGTACACGCTTTTATAAAATTATGTTTCACATTTCTGATTTTAAATGGCAAAAAAAATTGGCCCCATTTACTTCCATTGTAAGTGTCTCATCAAATAAGCGCTGCGCTCACAAACGCTGCTCAGGCATTACAGGCAAGATGAAATGAAAATGACATCCATAATTTTCTGAAGACAGTCGGTTTCCTTCAGAAATACAGTTTTCATTTTTTTAGTACTGACTTGGTACCGAAGTACCGGGTCATTTGACAACACTAAACTGCACAATATTATTTCTGTCTTACAACCAGAAGTAATCATAGAAGTACTGGGATAAAAGTTTATAGTTCAGATATAAACACTATGGTAGCGATCAAAATGGAGCAAATCATCTTTTGAAAGTAATTTTCACTTCAAATTGGTGCTTCAAATAATGTTTGTTGGTTACAATGTTGATTACATTGTTTCACCACTAGGTGGCGACAAGTGACTGTTAAAAATGTATTTAGCAAGTGTCACTGAATCATTCATTCAAGAGACTCGTTCAAAAACGCTGATTCATTCAGCAATGGAACAAGTGAAGTATTAAAGAGTCATTAAATCATTCCTTCAAATTAATTAAACACTTTTTAATAGAATGAGGCAATCAATATTTTGTCAAAGCCTCTAGTAAATAACATGTTATTTTGCTTATTTCAGAATCGCGGGAAAATTGTAATTTCTATTTAAAACAAAAAACTCGTGATTCTCAATTTATCCAAAATCGTGCAGCTCTAGTGTTAAGCGTGCATGACAAAAATCCACATTGTATGCACATTTTGTAGTCTTTACACTTAGATTGCATATGCAACGTTTTCACTAATTAATTTGTCCACAAAGTGGCGACTAACCCAGCCTGCTGTTTCACAGTCGAAAAAGAAACAGATGCGACGGAACAACAACAGAAGCACATACTGATGAGTGCTTGCGTGAGGTGGTTTACAAGATATACATCTAAAGTTTGAACGATAGCAAAAATATATATTTTTTTTAAATAAATGGGGGGGGGGTGGGCGAAAGGAGGGCTTAGGTGAGGCCAAAGCACACGTTTGTTTTGGTCTGAGAGGCAGTGCTCCCATGCGACAGCTAGAGGTTGAAAAATCATGTATATATAGCCCCTTTAATTAGCATCAATTTTATCATCCGGAATATACCTTTAAATCTTATTAATGGTCTGGCTGACCTCTGAGTGAAAGAGGCAGTGCAGATATGATTGGGGTGGAAGGTTGGATAGTTTGGATTTGAAGGGGAAAGTTGATCGAAGGTAGGCGCCATGCCACGAGAAGGAGAGGAGGCGGCTCAGGAGGGCCTGATTCATCACAGCCAGTCAGCATCCCGCCTGCGTCACGTCCCGTGCCAGGCGTCCACCGCAGTACACAGTGAGCAAACACATGGACTCATGGCGAATGATGAATCTAATTTTAACAGATCTATAGTGCAGCCAGACAGATTGAGAGAGATGGATGCACAGATAGCGATCGCTCAGAATTGATTGCCTTCTGAAGGATGGTGGTGAAGGAGGAGAGGAAAATGAGGGCTGGGTAGAAAAGCGAGAAGGGCGGCGATAGCGAGAGAGAGAGTATCCTGGGAAGAGAGCCTGGGGTACAGTACTGAAGTATCTCATGGCCAGAGTATGAATGTTTAATGGACGTGGTGGAGCCGGGCGGGAGGAAGCCGAGTGCGCTGCATCAATGGACAGCTGAAAAATGAGACGCGAGGGGAAGCGGTCCAGTCAGGGGGCGGGGAGAGAGCGATCAGCACGCTGTCTGGCTGCCTGCTGGGCCCACGCACGTCAGAGGAGTCACACGCTCACATGCGCTCTCTACATCTCTGTCAATTCATTGTGAAGTCAAGCAGCCTTTCCTGACACACACGATACAGCAGGATGTGAAATCGTACATGCAGTCTGGCATCTCGATCTCAGCGCTGACTGATGATGATAGTGTCCTGTGTTGCGCTGTTGTCTATGCAGACGTGAAGTGGTAACATGATAAAATATATATTTCTCAGACTTTTTGTCCTAATCAGCCACGGTTTCTGCAGCCTCATGCTGAGTAGCCCCACCCACACTGAAATTTAATTGGACAGAACAACCACTCCTCATTATGGAGGCACCAGTATTTATATTCTATACTATTTTGACAAAAAAAATAAATCACTGAAAACTAAAATCAGTCATTTTACTAAACACAGTCATCAATGCTACAAGTGAATTTAGGCATCACAGCATTATAAAGCACAGTATAAAAAATGTTTTATTCATTTTGAAATTTGCTAAAATTTACATTTATTAAACTATAAGAGTTTTAAAAATAAACTAAGATTAGGAAATGGGCATGTACAATTAAATATCCAAGTAGCCGATATAATAAATGTAAACATCTCTAATTAGCCAACATGAAATACTGATATATTGTCCATACTTCTAATCTTAGCCATCAAAGAACAGACAATATAAGACTGTTGAGAATCAGATATTACATGACAAATCCATCAAGCTGCACAAAGAAAACCATAAAAACCACAAACATAAAAAAGTAAAAAATGTCACAAAATGCTCTTTATCTGAAAAATCCTGGCCAAAATCCTGACGTCAAAGCTGAATTTTCAGAAGTCATTACTCCAGTCTTGAGTGACACATGATCCTTGAGAAGTCATTCTAACATGCTGATTTTCTGCTCAAGAAACATTTCTTATTATTATCAATTTTGAAAACAGTGCTGCATAATATTTTTCTGGAAACCGTGATCAATTGTTTCAGGTTTTTTGATTAATACAAACTAAAAAAAAAAACGTTTGTAACATTATAAATGCCTTTAGTGTCACTTTTGATCAATTTAATGCATTCTTGCTCAATAAAAGTATGAATTTCTTTAAAAAAACGTACTCGGTTACTAACGTAACCTCGGTTCCCTGAGATACGGAACGAGTACTGCATCTGTTTAAGACGCTTTGGGGGAAAACTCCTTTTTCTCCGATGACTGAAGCCTTTTAATAACGCAGTGTAACTGCACGGCCATTGGTTCGTGCAGTGTATTAAAAACGAACCAATGGCTCGGCAGCGGAGCTGCACAAGCCTATGGCGGTAAAGCCATAGCCATAGGATCCTCAGGTTACTTCGACTGAAGCGACGACTAAGTCGTGCAGCTACATAGCACGGCAAAGTACGCAGTACTCGTTCCGTATCTAAGGGAACCGAGGTTACGTTAGTAACCGAGTACATTCCCTATCGACATTCCCACTCGTACTGTGTCTGTTTAAGACGCTTGGGGAACCAGTACAATCCCGCCGTGCTATGCTAGAGGAACGACTAATACTTGAACTTGCCTTAAGCACCCAAGGGGGCCCAGAGGGACCAAGTATTTTGCAGGGAAGCACCGCAAAAGGCAGAAGGGCTAAACTCAGAGAGGTCAGCCCAGCCTTGTATCATCATCCCGAAATAATTCAGTACAGCCTCGGAACTCACTGAGGGCCAAGAGCGTACATGAAGGAGGCAAACGCCAAGCACTGCTTGTCATACGACAGAGTGCCCCGCTATGCAGAAAGGACCTGTCACAGTCTTCAGCGGGTGTGCCCAGGAGGGCCACCAGATGACTGTTCTGTGAGCACATGGCTTGTGTTGTGTTTGTCTGTTGCCATGTGCTCTCTCCTGTCTATTGTCTTGCCCCTCCCATCTTGTTACCTCGTTATAGTTTAAGTTGCTCCACCTGTGTCTCCCTCGTTAGCGGCGAGGCCCAGCCGGCCGCCACACAAATTTCTGCAATGTACACACCGCTAGACCAGGCCCAGGAGGAGGCAATGCCTCTAGTTGAGTGGGCTCTTACTCCCATGGGGCATTGAAGACCCAAAGAAGAGTATGCTAGCATAATAGCGTCAATTATCCATTTGGAAAGTCTCTGCTTCGTAACCGGACAACCCTTGGTGCGGCCACCGAAGCATACACAAAGCTGATCCGACCGCCTGAACGGGGCGGAACACTCAACATAGACTTTCAGCGCCCTGACGGGACAGAGTAAGTTCAACTCTTGGTCTTGCTCTGAAGGAGGAAGTGCCGATAGAGTTATCACCTGTGCTCTAAATGGAGTAGAGAGCACTTTAGTTACATAACCGTGCCTTGGTTTCATGACGACCTTAGAGTTGTCGGGCCCGAATCGAGGCAGCTGGGGCTCACTTATAGCGCCTGCAGATCTCCCATATGCTTTACCGATGCTAATGCTAGTAGCAGAGCAGACTTAAGCGTCAGGGGACGAAGGTCAACGGACTGTAGCGGCTCAAAAGGAGGGCTCTTAAGAGCCCTCAACACCGTGGGCAGGTCCCATGCAGGGACGGTGACAGGGCGAGGCGGGTTGAGCCTCCTCGACCCTTTCAAAAAGTGAACAGCTAGGTTGTTCCTTCCCACTGGCTGCTATGGCTGCTACATAGACTTTGAGCATGGAAGGGGAACGACCCTTATCCCACAGCTCCTGCAGGAAGGACAATATCAGAGATATGTCGCAGGAATTTTGGGTCTGCGCCGCGGGCCATACACCAGGCGGAGAAGACAGACCGCGAGGCGGGTTGAGCCTCCTAGACCCTTTCAAAAAGTGAACAGCTAGGTTGTTCCTTCCCACTGGCTGCTATGGCTGCTACATAGACTTTGAGCATGGAAGGGGAACGACCCTTATCCCACAGCTCCTGCAGGAAGGACAATATCAGAGATATGTCGCAGGAATTTTGGGTCTGCGCCGCGGGCCATACACCAGGCGGAGAAGACAGACCATTTAAGGGCATAGAGCCACCTTGTAGAGGGTGCTCTAGTCTGAGATATTGTGTTTAGCACGCTCTCTGGGAGGTCCCGTAGGCTCCCATCGAGAGGCCAGAGATTCAGAACCCACAGTTTGGGCTGGGCGTGCCATATCGTTCTGTTCGCCTGAGAGAGGAGGTCTCATCTCAGGGAAATGGGCCACGGGGCTGCTATAAGCAGCTGAGACAGCTCTGCGAACCAGTGTTTGGTCCTCCAGAGCGGGGCCACCAGCAGAACCTTGTGTTTTCGCTCCTTGATTTGCCTGATTACCTGTGGGATCAGGGCGATCGGGGGAAAAGCATAAAGGAGGAGGTTGGGCCAGTCGTGGGCCAACGCATCCTTGTCCTTCGAAACGTAAATTGGGCAGTGAGAGTTGTCTTCTGAGGCGAAGAGGTCGACTTCTGCCTTGCTGAAGATCTCCCAGATTCTCTGAACCGTATGTGGGTGGAGCATCCACTCTTCTGAGGGGATGTTGCTCTGATATAGCATGTCTGCTCCCTGTTTCAACCTGCCCGGCACACCCGTGTTGGAAGCGTCTGTCTAGACCACCTTCATTCTGCAGAACATTCCCTGGAGCATGCCCCGTTCCATCCACTGAGTCTTTCCAAGGGGCCAGAGCTGCTATGCAGGCCCGGTTCACCTTGACATGAAGGCATCCGCGATGCCAGGCATGTGACGGAACTTGCGGTTTCAGCCAGCACTGAAGGGGCCGCATGCGAAGCAGGCCCAGCTGAAGTACCGGAGACGCGGAGGTTATGAGGCCCAGCATCTTCTGAAACGCCTTGAGAGGGCGAGGGGCTCCAACTTTGAATGAGGCCATGAGCTGCTGAATAGCCAGTGCATGTTCTGGCGTGACTACCGCCCTCATTCGGGCTGAGTCGAGAACTGTTCCCAGGAACGAGATACGTTGGCTGGGAGACAGCGCGCTCTTGGCAAAATTGACCCTGAGTCCCAGGCATTCTAAGTGGCTGAGGAGGAAGGATCTGTGAAATAGTAGCTCATCCTCCGACTGGGCCAAGATGAGCCAGTCATTGAGGTAATTCAAAATGCGGATTCCCATCTGTCTCAGTGGGGAAAGAGCCGCATCCATGCACTTCGTAAAAGTGCGAGGAGCTAGGGACAGTCCAAAGGGCAAGGACCATGTATTGATATGCCACACCCTCGAAGGCGAATCTCAAGAATCGTCTGCAGTGGGGGGCTATCTGGATGTGAAAGTAGGCGTCTTTCAGATCCAGCGAAAAGAACCAGTCCCCTGGGCACACTTGCGAGAGGATCTGTTTTAATGTAATCATCCTGAACAGCCGTCTCATGAGGGCGCAGTTCAGGTGTCAAGCCTGACTCGCTTTGAGCTGGGGAAACCGTTTCTATGGCTCCTATCGCCAGCAAATTCATCACCTCGTAACGCAGGACGTGCGTGTCTTTGCTCTAACCGAGGTGGGAACCATGCCGCTGAATCGCGGGGGTCTTCGAGCGAATTGCAGTGAATAACCTCGTTTTATTATCCCCAAAACCCAGTCTGGCACTCCGGGGATGGCCTGTCAGGCCTCAGCCCATGTGACAAGGAGTTGGATTAATTCGAGCGGCTGGTTGCCGTATGGGGACCCCACACTCAGAAGAGGAATTTTGCTCTCTTTTGAAAATGTTTTCAAAAAATGCTTCGCTAGACTTAATGCTCTCATAGCGAGAGCAGTCAGCCCCGTGCGCGCTGCCTCAGCATGGGCGTGGCCCAGACGCGTCCAATTTGAAGCTGTCAGTGATAATAATCATTAGTGACAGCATTCCCTTTTAATCCGCCTAAAAAGATCAAACCACACATTAGAAGAGGAGTACTGATGATCCTTATGTGTAAACACTCAGGCAGATCAAAAGTGCTGCGCGCATTCTCTCAGATCCGCTCGTGGCGGACGAGGGGAGGGGTGGGGCCGCCTTCATTGAAGAAGACGAGCCGCGAGCAAAGCAGAGCGAGACATGAACTCTCATAGTGAGAGCGATCTGTCTCAGCGAGCGCAGCCTCAGCGTGGGCGTGGCCCAGGCGAGAGGTGCATTCAAATACGAAGCTGTCAGCGATATTAATGATGATACGATACGAGTGAAGTATCGATAGGGAACTTACATATCCCAGACTTTTAAAAAGTAGTGTACCAACCCCAACATCGTTCATACTGCACAAAACCCAAATTCCCTTTTGAAAAAACCAGCATATGCTGGTTAGTTATGTATTGAAACATGGCTGCTGGTTTGAGCTGGTTTAAGCTGGTCATGTGCTGGTACTAAGTTAGTCCTAAGCAACTAGCTCCTGCTCAGGACCAGCTTAGGACCAGCACATGACCAGTTTAAACCAGCTCATGACCAGTGGCCTGTAGCACGAAGCCGGTTTCAGTTTTTACCCAGGTAAGTTCACGTTTAGTTTGAGCAAACACTGAGTTTTCAGGCGCAAGAAGATGGGTTGGTTTTGAGCGGGTTTCGTCATCATGGTAACTTATGCTACACGGCTACCCTGCTCCGGAGCAGGTTTTATTCGGGGTTAGAGATCGCAAACCCAAACTGGACCAATCAGCTGTGAGCAAAGTAGGGCTTTAAAAAAAAATTTAGAATTTCGAATATTCATCGAATTTAAAATAAAAATCCACATTTTAATGAAAAAATGTTGCATTCGAATTTTAGGTGTGCGTTAAGGAGGCAGCCTTATCAGTGGCGCACGAGATGCGATGACGATGTAAGTGTCGTTGCAGTATAATGTTTTCGTTAGCCTATGCAGTTGAAGCCACTAGATGCGGCACTGCTGCGTTGTTAATTACAAATATTGCGGGAAAAAGAACATCAATGCGGAGAAGATCTTGTTAACGTCAAAACTGAAACCCAAGCCGTTCACACAGAACACATATTTTTGCACATTTTCCTGAGGGACATCTATTACCGTTGCACTCGCGTCTCGCACAAAGGAGCCGCATGTTTAGAAAGCCATGTAAA
>NW_015642528.1:1048481-1051647 GCF_001515625.1 Sinocyclocheilus rhinocerous
TATATATATATATAAATATATACATAAAGCTTTATAAGCTTTATATTAAGCTTTATATAAGCTTTAATACATCCAACTTTTAAAATGACTAAACTTATATGTTTTCCGTTTGAGCTCTGTGTGAAACTATATAGAAATAATTAAATTAAGTTGATTCCTTTTCATAGTCATATACTTTCTTTGCCAAACTTTTGCTGCAGCAGAAGTGTTTATTCCTGCCTTGTAAATGCATTTAAATTTATTACATTTTTAATAACGACATCTCTTAATCTTCAGCAGATTGCGCTGAAAGTGAATTGCGCTGACTCTCGCAAGAAGTGAATCCAACTGACACTTTGCTGATGCTCTCCATGTTCTGTGTGATTGGCTGTTTGCTGCACATGTCACACATTCAGGTGCACGCGCTCCAGAGTTAATCACAAACTCTGGTTCAAACCTCACCAACATATGCTGTTTTTTTCAACAGGGTTGACTCCTATTGTAATCCTAATATTCCACTGATTCAAACCTTGAACCACCAAAGAACCATTTATACCACGTTTCTACCACGTGCTGAATCATGATTCTTCCATTGCTCCCCCGACGCTGAGTCAGACTAAACACCTCCGCCCATCATCACTCCTCCATTAGTCAGCACTCTATCCACACTGCTGGAGTACCATCTTCCAAGCGTCCTTGAGTGTCATCATTTTCAATTGTGCCAATCAAAAAGGGACATTTCTGTTTCTGAAATCAAGAAGTGTTTCAAGATACCACTACAATATAGCATCATCCACAAACTACACAAGTACTCCACGCACAATGGCCCTCTAAGATGACTGATGATCTTTTGGGTGTGCTGAAGGCTATGGCCACATCACAGATGCAGATCTGAACAAGAGCAAAGAGTGTATCGATCAATAAGCCCATGCTCTCAATTCTTTAAAGATCAAAGGCTTTCTGCTCAGTGATTTCCACGGTGCTAAAGCAGACGTTAAGCTGTAGCTTTTACGTAGACCAGGAGTCTGCTTTCCACTGACTAAACACACAGTACATGGAAAAAAATCCAGTTCTTCCATTCTCAGTGAGGACGATACATAAAATAACCCAAAGAGAAGGTTAAAAGGTAAACTAGGTTCTTTAAGTGGAGGTAGCAATGTAAAAGTCACATTGAATAATAGTGTCTACCAAATGCATACATGTGAACTTGATCGTTTTACACTGCTTTTTAAAATCTAGATCTTTGATGACACTTAAATGGAGTCAGTGAGTACCTTGACATAAATAAAGCAGTCATCTGGCCAGTGGCGTAACTTAGTAATGACGGGCCCCAGTGCAGGCTATTATGACGGGCCCCCTGGTGCACGGTTATGAAGCACATACAAACACACAGCGCTCGTGTCTAGAAGGGAACCCATATATGCAAATTTGTGCCTAACTGGCATGTTCTCCAACATGGGAGGGGAGGTTTTCATCTGTTGATGAGCTTGAATTAGAAACATACGGTCTTTACTTCAACGCCAGAGCTAAGTCATGCATAATTAACCAAATTCCACAGGGCTCTTTTGAAGGTATCTATATATGGAACATCTTCCACTAGTGTTGTCTTGCATGCATCTATCAAACAGAGGAAGCGGAAGACTGCATTTTGGGGAGGGGGGCCTGAGTCAATGCTGGCCCAAATACCAGCTGATTGACATATAAGGTTTAGTGACTTTTATGGAACGAGCCCTTCGCCCTGGGCCATCGGTGGCCTGTTACTTCCTATTCATATCAATCGGGACGCAGGCCTGCCTTTGGTGAAAAATTGATGCTACAGCACTCAAGGTTCACGGGGTATCTACAGGATGTATGTGGTGAATGATTTCACTGAGGAAGATATTAAGAAAAAAATCTTAAGAGACCAGGAATTGAAGTTATAGACCTTAGGGTAGCGCTATATTTAATTTCTGGCAATAATAAAAATGCGGCTATGAGGGATAGAGATGTACAGTGCGTTCAAAAAACTGTACTGTTGTTTAACAACATATCGATTGCTGAACTGATGAAATGTCTTTACGAAAAAAAACTATCAGTAGACAAAACTCGTTATGAAAATTATGTGATCGACAGTTCGTGCCATTGTAAATATTATATTATATTATATTATATTATATTATACAGTTTGATACATATGCATACAATATTTTTTAAACTAGTAAATGCAATAACACAATGTTTTATCATTTTTATAGAACAAACAATATTTTAGTTAAAATGTTTACATTACATAATATTACAAATATATTTGAGAAAAATTAGCAAGTAAGCCTTTTAAAAAAAGATCTTTAGAATCACAATATATAACCATTTTGAATTAGGCCTGTCACGATAACAACTGTTTGTTGTGCGATATATTGCCCCAGAAATAATTGCGATAAGCGATACTGAATACACTAACCATGATTGTACTGTGATCCAGATATCATAATAATATCATACCTTTCCAACCCGTAATGTGTTTAGGGAAACCAAAAGTGAGAAACAACAGAGGCCGTAACTCAACAGCAAAGTTACAGAAATCATTCTATGCTTCCATTATTCTCCCCAGAAAGACTGAAGCTCAGATAATGGCTAGACTTATATCCAAGTTCCTAACAGCTGAACAAGTCTGTGGATAATAGAAACATCCAGTTCTGAAAGGCTCTACCCACAAATTTCTGAATGAGACAAAGTCTTCTATTGCTTCAGCGGGGAGTCTGTTTGGGCACATGCTTTATATCTGGCTGTGGTGGTGGACTAGACTGAGAGTGTTGAGGAGAGAGAGTATCAGAGACAGGAAACAGCCTTTGAAGTGCTGAGAAAGTAGAAATGGAATCCAGACACAGACATAGATAAGACATTCACATAAGTATCTACAGCGCTGAGGAGCTATTTGAAAATTTTTGTCAGTTTTTTTCCTGTTTAAAACTGAACAAGATATCCCAAATGTGCATACAATATGACAAAACATGATGATTCACAACCTACTGCACTTTCCAGTGCCCTAAAATATCTCTAAGATGACCATATCCTTACTAGTGTGTGTATATTTATATACAATTGTGGTTAAAAGTTTACATACACCTTGCAGAATCTGCAAAATATTAATAATTTTACCCAAAAAAGGGGGATATATATATATATATATATATATATATATATACAG
>NW_015642528.1:1051657-1064330 GCF_001515625.1 Sinocyclocheilus rhinocerous
ATATATATATATAGCTACATATACAATAATACAATTTTTAATAGAAAGAGAGAGTCCAACTTGCCTGCCCTTCTACTTTTTATATTGTTTCCTAACTTTTTTTGTCCTATAGAAAGGCAAAAGCCCAAAAACAAATAAAAAGTAACTGTAAAATTTAAAAATATATACTTTTTGTGTTCTAATAGTTGTAACTCCACTTTGTTCTTTATTGCCCAAAGCATTACCCCTCACTCAGAATCACTGGAGCCAACAAAATGAATTTGGAAATTGGCTGCCTCAGCTGTGCCCTCTGTGGTTCGCATTCTGCAGCTTTCCATGCAATCAGCGCAAGTCAGCTGCTTTTCATTGTTTGATTGGAACGCCTGCCATGGATTTGGCTGGATTATAGCTGACATTATAAATCATAATTACAAGACATCGAAAGTATCGGTCAAGAGAGCCAATGAGTTGAAATATAGCAATTTGAGGGTTATTTTTTATTTTTTGCAATCTGTAGTACCAAGACAGAGAAACGACATGAAAATGTCATGCTCGTGTGAGTGGTGTTGGAAACTAGTCCAGATGTGATGACAGGCTGCTTGTTTGTTATATAAACAATTTTAATTTTTCCACAGGGAAGAGGCCTACACGCTTATCATTCCGCTGGATGATGATCAAGCCATCACAGCCTGAGGATGAAAGAGAAGTGATGACTGTTGGAAAACACATCCAATGTTATCCAACACCACTTAAAAATGAGCAGCTGTCAGGTCCCCCGCTAGCCCTCCTCTAACAGGCTTTCCATGAAACATAGACTCCGGTACAAACCTCCAGAGCAAGCTTTCTTTAGATTCTCCATTTCCAGCTGGCAGTTTCATCAACAACGCCTAAGGCTTAAGAACCCGGCAGAATCTAGTCTGCTAGCAGGTGCTAACTGCTAAAACAAATCACCATCATTCACATGTATCCACATCAGCTCAAATCACATCCTGTCTGCTCAAATCAAGGAGTGAAGATTTGGCTGGTTAGCATGGCCTGTTAGCACCTTCTGGTAGATGCTGTAACTACGGCATTGTGGAGAATAAAAGGTAATATTTATAATATAATATAATATAATATAATATAATATTCATATGGGAAACGTCACAAAGTTTGAGGTCTAACTTTTTTTAAGAAATGGATATTATGCAGCACAACCGTTTTCAACATTGATAATAATAAGAAATCAGCATACTAGAATGATTTCTGAAAGACACTGAAGACTGGAATAATTGCTGCTGAAAATTCAGCTTTGCCACTGCTGAAATAAATTACATTACAATTTATTCAAATAGAAAACAGTCATTTTAAATTGTAATAATATTTCATAACATTACTGTTTACTGGATTTTTTATCAAATAAATGCAGAGAATTTGTCTATATTATATTTTATACAACAGTTTGTTCTGGATCTCGAATCTGATTGGCTGAGAGCCTTTTTGCAATATTTCAGTAGTATCAGCACTCTAACTGTTTCACATTTGTATCACTCCACTTGTTGTCGGATATATACAGACAGCATTTGTCTCAGTAAGTGTCAATGGCAGAAGAGCAAACCCCCTATAATTTTACAATATTATTACTGTTATTGTGTCAAAGAATGTAGTTTTAAGAGATTTGAACATAGTTGTTCAGACCTCAAATGTGTGATTTATATATAAAGATAGCGAATATTTGACATTTGTTTAGACGTTTTCGGAGATGTGAGCTCCAAGCCGACAGCGGCCGTTCAGCGCTTGTGTACCCGCCGAGAACAGCTTTATCTCAGCCAGTCCTTCGGGAATTTGCTGCTGGCTCTTCTGTAGATGGTGTTACATGAGGTTTAATTCATTTTGGTTATATTAAACAGGCAAAATTTGGTCTTATTAATCTACTACTTGTGGCAGAGCAAATCAATTTGGCATTAGGGTAAAGTTAAGTTTCACATCTTTTAATTTTTATGTAACTAAATCCTGTACTAAATAGAGTGCTGATTTTCTACTTTTGACTGAATTGTTTGTTTGTGTTTATTTACAAACTTATTTTACTTTTATAATGGCTATTGTTGTTCATTTATATATTATTGTTCAACAAATAATATTTTACATAACTAATATGCCGTGAAATATGCCTGCAGCCTTGTGCCAATGGCCAAATCACAGCCATGCTGATATACAGCCATATCGCTCAGCTACTCGTGTAATATTGCTCATTGATTATATTATATTATATTATATTATATGATATTATATTATATTAGTCACATGTCATTTAGGGCTCATGTGATTGGCTCAAAACTCTGGACATAAACGGGAATGCTAACTGACGACTCTCTCCTGCTATAAACCTCCTTGGTGCCAATCTAGATAAATTTAGATAAAAAGATCAATTTGAGCACCTGCCAAAATGACATTCGAACAGACATGTCGATTTGGCTAAACAAGTTTAAAAGGGACAGATGTTAGGCACAAGCTCTTATCATGAGGGAAGTAGGCCTGTTCCTGAGGTGGACTGCTGGAGGTCTCAACAAGTTCAGTGCGGTCAGCTAGTATTGAGCCTCGAGGGCCTACCTGGAGCAGCACATCAGCTCATGGCTCTCAGTCTGCTGTTTCCCAGTCCTCTGTTTAGACAGAGCAACAAAGTAGAGATCTGGCACCTGGCCAGGTTTGTAGCTGGTGATTGCGGGCCTGTTTGCCAGCTGACAGCTTGAGACGGGAGGGTGAGGGCAGGGAGAGAGCTGCATTGGGTCTGGGATAGTGCAGCATTACTCTGACACACAGGAGGGAGACACTGAGCGTACGTAGCAAAGTGCACAGTCAGAACAGCAAGGTGAAAGACGTCTCACTGTCAGATTAAGCAGATGATACAGCTCAAGTTTAGCAAGGTAAGATGATCACGTTATGCTTTATGTACCTAAAAATTAGGGTTAAATAATACCTACATCTACAGCCATATATTGAAACAGGTATAGTGTCTCTCTCAACATGGGAAATGTGTAATTATTCATAGTGCATGCATTGAAAAAGTCCTCATGTGATCCAAGATTGGATGCTCCTTGCTATTCGGCTAGCAGCCCTCTAGTGGACGAGTTAGAATTTGCAGGGCTATATGAGTCAATGAACCCAACATTTGAAATAAAGACACACCACTTATTTAAACAAGTCTGAATGTCGATCAGTTTCACAGAAAACATTTTTAGAATTACAATTATGGTGGCTTCTTTAGAGTGCTCTCATGTTTAAAAAGCTCTGCAAGGTCTAAAAAGGCATAATATTCAAAAAGTGAATAACTAAAACTGCATACAGCCAAAAACACTGATACTGTGTAATAAAATACTATTGAGCACCATACCAGTTATACGTAACAGCATCTCCATTAAAACACCTTAAGATGTGTAATTAAAGTTCGCCATGTATATTTTCAGAGCTTAAAGGGATATTTCACCTATTTTGTCATCATTTACTCAGTTTCCTGAGGTTGCAAACCATGTTAGCCAAAATGACAGCCTCAGTTACCACAAATATGCAATGATACCATCTCCTTTTGGTGGGTAAATCATGATAACATTTTTATTTTAGGGTGATCAATCCCTTTAATTTGATAAAACACATACATAAGTATACAAACCCAAAGTTTCTCATGGGATTGAAAACCAGGTGAAAATGGTTGGAATAGAGAGCACCAGCTCAAACCCTTCAGTTCTGCAAGACTGAATTCCTTAAAAACTAGCACTTGAACAGAAATGTCATTAACCAATGACACAGCAATAAGATTTATAAATTAACACAAAATTATAATCCAAAATAATTATACAACACCCAGAACTGCTATATTGTTCATTTTAAAATATTCAACACGAATAAAATAGCATTTAAATATAAAAAAAATAATAATAACCCATGATGACCCAATCTATGATGACCCAAAATATATTTATATTAATGACTGGAGAAGGGAAAAAAAACTCAGCAAACTTAAGGCTGTATATAATAAATTGCACTTCAACTCACCTTGAGCAGCTGTTCCTCTGGTGCTGAATACACTTGCTATCAAAGTGGCCACATACCAAATCATAGTACTATTGCCAACCAGAGAGAAACCTCATCATATCTCAAAGTGCCCCTGTCAATAAATCATTTTTAGCCGAGCCCCTGGACGTTAGACACACTGTCAGCTGCTGATACCCTTTTATTCATGCCCTGCATACTTTTCTCCGACGGTTCCCTTCATTCCTTCCCTCCCCTTCTTTCCTTTCGCATCCTCTCTCGATGAAATAGAGCACCTGCACCAGCGAACGGCAGCCAGACGCGGCTTGATAGCAATGCCAGCGTGAAACGAAGCTGACAATTTAGATGTTAGCTCCGCCCCCGCTCCAATTTCATTGGCCGGTGGGGGAGGAATCGGGGTGGGGATTGGTCGCCTCCCCGTCGCTCGCCACGTAAAAACTGAGAGCACCGCGTTTCAAGGTGAGTTGGAGCGTGAAGTGGCGTCGGAACCGCAGTATCATGCGCAAAAGCGAAGTCGTGTAAGCAGCCTGTCGGATGCCCAACGTAGGCACAAGGCTTCTGGTGCTGAATACACTTGCTATCAAAGTGGCCACATACCAAATCATAGTACTATTGCCAACCAGAGAGAAACCTCATCATATCTCAAAGTGCCCCTGTCAATAAATCATTTTTAGCCGAGCCCCTGGACGTTAGACACACTGTCAGCTGCTGATACCCTTTTATTCATGCCCTGCATACTTTTCTCCGACGGTTCCCTTCATTCCTTCCCTCCCCTTCTTTCCTTTCGCATCCTCTCTCGATGAAATAGAGCACCTGCACCAGCGCACGGCAGCCAGACGCGGCTTGATGGCAATGCCAGCGTGAAACCAAGCATGACAATTTAGCTGTAAGCTCCGCCCCCGCTCGAATTTCATTGGCCGATGGCGGAGGCGTCGGGGCGGGGATTGGTCGCCTCTCCGTCGCTCTCATGTAAAAACTGAGAGCACCCCGTTTCAAGGTGAGTTGGAGCGTGAAGTGGCGTCGGAGCCGCAGTATCATGCGCAAAAGCGAAGTCGTGAAAGCAGCCTGTCGGATGCCCAACGTTGGTAACAAGGCTTCGGGTGTTGTGAAAGTTAAAGGTGCGGAGGGCTAGACGTCACACTTTAATGTGTGGGGAGGAAATCCTCAACCTGTATGCGTCATTCGCCTTTCATCCCATCGATTGTACTGCGCGCGGTCTTAGTATTGAGACATGAATCTGGAGCCACACTGAATTCTCCGGTAGTAGTGATGTCACTTGTTAGTGATGGTTGAACCAAATTTCCAGCTCTAAACTAATTCTAAGGAGGCAAGTATAACTAGAGCACTATAATGATATGACACAGGTGTTATGAGTCAAGTCAGTCTAGGCAATCTAATTTGTATTGCTGTTCCCTAAAAAAAAAAAAAAAGTTTTATAGCACAAAATCATGCTTCAGTGCCCCCAGTGAGTCCAAAATATCTTTATATGATTCAGATAAAGGATACTAGCCTACTTAAAGGGATAGTTCTCCCCAAAAATGAAAATTCTTTTATTTATTTGTCCTCAGATCATTCTAAACCCACATGCTGTTGTTTTTTGTTTAGTGGGAAAAAATGAGAACTTATAATGTATCTTTATACAGCTATTTTCCATACAGTGATAGATCGTAATGTCTAAAAGTTGTTAACGGAAAACTTTAAATATCGACTGATAATTCAAGATGTTTTCTGTCATTTCTGTCATCAGATTTCTGAAAAGTTTTCTTGGATCAGCTGAGATGCTAAAATGAGAGAAAATACAGTTTTATTGCAACCTATTAAAAAAGAGGCAGATAGAGGCATTTGCGGAGTAAAAATAACTTTTTTTTAAAAGATTTAATGGGATATTGGTAATTTAACCAGGTGACCAGATTGCAAGACCACAGTGGCGGTTGCCTTTTTCATGTTACAAAAGCAGTTCAGAAAAGAGAAGGCCAAGATCTGGCAACCCATTGCTTTAACAAGGGTTAAAAATAGGACTTTTGACTGAAAATTTACCCCACTCTAGCACTTTCCGTAAAAGTAATAGGTAATGGTTATTTGTAGCCCAATCTCTGACAGTGATGTCTGAAAAAAGTAGTCCATACAACTTGTGAATTTATACAATAGTTTTGTAGTTTTGGGAACAGATATTCTTTTCTGAACTATCATTTCACTTTCCATGTTCAGATTAAAAAATTGACTTAATTTGTCGGCTACGGGCATCCCGTGTTCGAATCCCGACTTGAGGACCTTTCCCGATCTCTCTCCCACTTCGCTTCCTGTCAGTTCTGATCTGTCCTGTCATAATAAAGGCAAAAATGCCCCCCCCAAAAATCTTTAAAAAAAGTTTTTCCCCAGAAAAAAATACCAGCTTACGGGTTTGAGTAAAAATGATAGAATTTTCCAATAAAGTGCTTTATTGTATATAAGAATTTTAACTGATGCATCTGTCACATATCATATATATTGTTAAAATGGAGCTGTAGGCTGTTTTCATTCTGAATAAAATGTGTTTAAAAAGCAAATTTCCAGGAATACAGAGGTGTCAAATAATTACAGTGTACAGCAGCATAATGTTTAATGCATGCCGTGTTCTTTGCTAAATTGGTGTTTTTTTAACATCCACAAATCGGCCCAATATGGAGACAGCTGTAAACTCACATGTAGCATCTCGCTTTCAATTTAAAAGGTAGAATCTGCTATACAGTCCATTTGAGCAATGTTTTTAATGGCAATTCTGGTGTTCTGCCAATGCTTATAGACCTTAAAACTTCCATCCACTTCAGATGGTAAAGCAGCTTGGACTGACAGTTCTCAACCAGTGTCTTTCATGTTCTCATAGACATAAGGACAAGAAACTTCCAAATTATACAAATCTTAAAGATAGGTAAATTTTTTAATCAGTAAAATCGCAAGTATTATTGTTTATGAATGCTGGACTAATTGACTTTCTAATGCAGTTTGATAATGTTTAATGTCATACAAAATAGAATAGCAGGATTTATTGATTACACCATTAATATCATAGTGCTATTATAAAGAAAAACTCTTTAAAATCCTCCAGAAATGCCCATTCAGACTGTATTTAGCCGATGAGTGTACCGTCCTTGTGTATATAAACCCACATTCAATGACACACACTGTTCCGATTGCAACTTAAAAAAAAAAAAAAAAAAAAAAAAACTCCCCAACACTTGGAGGCTTTATGAATTCTTATAACCTCTCACTTATCTGTCTCAGTATGTACATTCATTGTCAAGTTTGATGCCACCCACTCACCCATATGAGTTATTAACCTGCTTGTACATGCAGTCAATATGTTGGTATTTGTAGGTACAGCTGTATACATTACTTCACACAAAGATGTGTTTTTTTCCCTCAGGTAAAAAGATAAAGATATGTTTTCCCTCAGGTAAGAAATACACATCTGTTGGGTTTGACACCAGCTGCAAAGTGCTGCGCTATCATATGAACTGAAAATAACACACAGGCCTCAAATGCTCTTGATTTCCATAACCATTTTAGAGCTGAAGGGCAGGTAAAGATGTTCAGCTGAGCCCTACAACTCACCATGTGTGGAAACCATGTGTAATGCTGTAATGGTATAGATGTACAGAAAAAAAAAACTGTTCGCTAGGATGCACTCTATTTTTTTGTGTATGTTATAGTCGTCTTGGACTTTTACTGGCACATATTGATTGATTTTTTGACATTGATTATTCTACAAGTGAATGCGTTCAGTAAACGGGGGTTATGAAGATAAAGTAGGGCTAGGTATCGATTAGTGTTTTCAGATTCAGATTCTGATTTACAGCTTTCACTTTCATTCAGTGCTGATTCATTAGGGTATATTTCAGTTTTTCAGTTATTATGTCCAATTCATTAAAATAATCGGCTTATAAGAGTCATTTGTTCATGAATTTGTTTACACTGGTCTAGTTTAGTACTTTTTGGCATGGAAAAAGGACAAAAAAAGGTAAAATCAATAAAAAGATCACTTTTTTCTTTTGTTGTAGTACACAGTTGCCTTGGCGCTAAAAAGTGGTTTGCACAGCCACTGAAAATAGCTATAGAGTAATGGATTGATCTGGGATATTAAGGACCTGTATCAGGATTCAAATGAATTAATCAGAAAATCTGTATTTTTTTTACCATCTATAAAAGTGAGTAGTATGTGGCTGATCATGGTCATCAGCTGCTTGTTATGCTACTGATGACTAGATTCTCATGCAAGTATGTTTTTAAACATACTGTATCTTTTGAAAAAAAGATACTATTCATCTCAGGGTTAAAACTGCTTTGAAAGGGAAACATTTTTGAGAGCACTTTTTAAGAGTGAGGAATCATCTTGTGCTGGAGAGTTCGCTGGAGCTTTGTATCAGAATAATAACAAGGCTAAAATGCAACACCTCCAATCTTAAGCTTTGACTGCCTGAATGACCACAAAATTCACATTATAATCAAAACACTCCAGCCATATGTGAGGGATTTCAGTGCTGTTATTGTTAATGGCAAGATAAGACATTTTATAAATATATTTATACTTTTGAAGTGATTCAGTGCTGATTCATTAGGGAATATTTTCCCCCTCGTGTCTTTCCAAAGCTGTGGAACACAAAAGAAGGGGTTTTGACACGTGTGTATGTGTTTTGTCCATATGTCAAAGGGGTCCAGTGTTGTTCTTTAAAATATCTTCTTTTGTGTTCCACACAGGAAAGAAATTCAAACAAGTTTAAAATGACACGAGGGTGAATAAATGATGACAAAATTCACATTTTTGACTGAACTATTCCTTTAAAGAATAGATTTAAAATGCTGACCAGAAAGTCAGGAGCACTCGGTATAATAAGTATTCATATTAAATGTGCATGCATCATAAATTAGGTCCTCCAGGGCATGAGTCGTGAAATGCTTTAAACTTTTCACACGTACCCACAGGGGATAATAAATAGGACTTTTGTGTTTTTCCACTCCATTAGAAGATTTGCATATATCAAAAGAACAGCAGATGCTTTGCACTATAGTTTGTCACTTCTCTGTGCTCAAGGCGTATTTGGACTGGTTGCCATTTCATGAAATGTTAACCACTGTCGACTTGACAAATACAAGAATGCAAATCATCTCTGGCCAGGCTCTTGTGTTCCTTAAGAAATACAAAGACAACAGATAAACAGCTTGCCAGCATACTGGCTAATGTTAATGCTGCATTTAGTTGGATGTTTTCACTCTCTGATGCATACAGAGGCAAAACACACTAGTGAGAAAAAATAGCGAGAAAATGACATAAGATACTGAATTTTGTTTTGATATAAATGTTTATATCAATTTGAAACACCATTTTGCTCTCTCTGAATGTGAACACAGTTAAGCCTATAACTAGTCTGTTATGACATATAGCAGTTACCGTATTTGACCTTTCTATAAACAGAAAGGCGCTCGATTTTGGTTATTCATTCATACAGGCTTTATTTGAACTGCTTCTTTAAGCTTTTGTGTGAACAGGATGATTCGAGAGTCACATCTGTTAGTAATACGGTTTTCAATCCAAAGCATTACTGTGTGAATGGGGAATAAGCACCATGTGTTCCTCATTCTTTAAAAGCTGTTGTTAATCGTTTACCATTTAGCAACTCTGATGTTACAGTTATTTCTCCATCCCTGTGGTTTTCCTTAAAAGTAATTGCAATTGATCAGGAGCAACTCATTCGGTCAATGTCATTGATTCCTGGATTAGAAAGACAAACAGATCTTTTCATCAGGTGTTTTTTCGATATGGTAAATTGTGTTAAGAAACTAGTGTAGCTATTGAAGAAAATCTCTAATGCTGTTTTCACAGGCTTTGTGTCCACTTCCAAATAAAGTTGATCTGAATTTCAGCAATGATGAGCCAAGGGCAAGTGGTAAACGCTTGCAAAAAAGAGTAGACAGTAAATGAACCAAGTGAGAAACAAATGTATCTAAATAACAGTAAACAAGAAACCAGTTGGGTAAAATGACATTACGCTCTTTATCTGATGAATCTCATTACCCAACAAATCAGGAAGATCTTATCACAGAAAAAGGAACAGTAATGCAGAACTGGGGTTTATTGCATGTGTTAGCACCATATTAGGGCCATATTGACAAAATGCACCACATATGGGGAGGGGACGATCGATCTGCCTCTTGCTTCTTTAGATTGCATGCTCGTAACACTCAGATTCAAGTGCTAGTAAACTTCTCTGCATACAGCTTCCTATAGATCATCCCATGGCATTTAAAAAGTGTACACACTGAAAACGTGGGATTAAAAATATGTAATGTAATATATGACATAAAAAAATAAGATTCTTGACATACAAAATACTAAGACTTTATAAAATCTCTCTGTGTGTAATATGTATATGTACTACACACATGATACTTTTATCCAGCAAGGATGCATTAAATTGATCAAAAGTGACAGTAAAGACATACATTAAATTATCTTTCAAAAAAGATTCCAGAAAAAAACATGGTTTCTACAAAAATATAAAGCATGACTGTTTTCATCATTGATGATAATAAGAAATGTTTCTTGAGCATCAAATCAGCATATATGAATGCATTTTGAAGGACCTTGTGACATTGAAGGCTGAAATAATGGTGGCTGAGGCTGCTGAAAATTCAGCTTTTCCATTGCAGGAATTAATTATATGTTAAAATATAAGACAGTTAAGAGACATCTTTCAAAAAATGACCCCAAAGTTTTGAACAGTTGTGTCTATATATATATATATATATATGAAAGTATGAATTTTAACTAGTTTCAGAACTTTGTAAAATTACAAACTTGCTTGGAATGTGTGTGCACAAATGTGCAGAGTGCACACTCACCCTTAGCACATTTGTAATTGTATCTGTGTTTACCCGTTTTGTTTAGAGTGCCATGAACGTCATGTTTCCAAAAACTGCATCCACAGTAAGCTCTTTCATTTACAAATGACCTCTCTCTGTTTGCTGTAATCTACTGTACAGGCTGTTTAGAGTGGTTGATAAGTGGTCAGCTGTTTAATTTCTACAAATTTTTCAGCATGGCATCGGTACAGTAAAGGGCACCTTTAAAAGCAAATTTCAAATGAACTAGCCAAAGTAATCCCTGTTCATTCTGGTCAGGGTTGAGCAAATAATTGCATAGCTGTTGGCTGGCACTGTTCCACCCCTATGCCCATGGGAAGTCTGGCATACACGCCATGGCACTTCAGATTTGGGGATGGTGGGGGGTGGAAAGTAGGTCATATGGACTCCTGTCAGCTACAGTCTGCCTGTGACCAACACCCCCTACCAGTAATTCATTAGCCCTACTCAAAACCATCAGCTCTCTCGGTTTTAGTTGGAAAGTGTTGGGACTATAACCATAGTAACTGTGAGTACTTGTGGTGAAAGCACAGAATCAGCCCTAATGATCAATATGTCGGGTCATTAGTGTGTCAGCGGCACCGCTGAGCTGTCGACTGTCCTCTTGTTATCACCAGCATGTAAGATTTTACTCCAGCAAACACAAACTGTAAATATGTGCATAATTCAAGGTCACTGCGGTTACTGCTGTCACATCGCATATAAAGATGTCATCTAGCTCAAGTGTGTAATTCTCTTCCAAACTATTACAGCGAACAGACTTTTTCTAATGATTACACTTGAAAAACAGACATCTGTTTCACACGTGACAGGGAAAAGAAGATCTGAGTGCCATATTTGTTTTTCAGTAAAAAACAGTTTTGAGTGAATTTGAATTATGCTCTGTCGTCCACATGGCAGACTGGAACATAACATCTGAAAGATGTAATGGAATTACGTGATACAAAATCACACTTACATTGAGTCTTATGTAAGATTTAACACTAGAGATCAGTTTTAAATGTCAATGTCCTATCAGACACAGCTTATGATATTCATCTGGCTTACTCAGAATTTAATTTAAATAACAGAATTTATATAACAGAATTTAATTTGAAATGAGGTAGCAAACAGGATGCAGATTTGCAATTCAAATTTGAAAGTTTGTTTTTGAAAAGATGAAATTTCAAACTAATTTGTCAAGACCAACTTCAAATGTGGATGGATGGATATCGTCACCCTGGAATTATACCTTTATTATTCTAATTCTGTGACAATTTATTTACATTATGTGATGTTTCTTTTGTAAGCTGTGTACATTTTGGGCCTTTTTTTTTAGAAAACAAAAAGGGTTCTATCTACAAAAGTCTATGGAGCACAAACATTTTGAAGGTCAATATCTCAAAACTGTTCAGAATGCAAATAGAAATGTATAATTCCAAGGCGGCAATATGGGTACAGTCATTTAGACACTTCCAAAACTGTTGCAACAGAGATGGAAATACAGTTTTTCTGTTTCCATCATTGTTGCCACAGTTTTGGAAGTGTCTTTTCCTGTTCTAAAGAAGGGGGTGTCCCAATACTTTTGTCCATATAGTGTATGTACAAGTCATTGGTGTTTGGTGATGAGTTTTTGGCTCAAGGTCTAAAGTCACACCAGACATGTTCAGCTTAGATTAGTTCTTCCACACTGACTGAATCAATCTTTTTTTCTTTTTTTTTTAACCTTGCCTTATACAGTGGGGAAAATAATTATTTGATCCCCTACTGATTTTGTAAGTTTGCCCACTTA
>NW_015642528.1:1064693-1079084 GCF_001515625.1 Sinocyclocheilus rhinocerous
ACCCCCTTCTTTAGAACAGAAAAAGGCACTTCCAAAACTGTGGCAACAAAGATGGAAACAATATTTTATGCATTTAAAAATTGTATTTCCATCTCTGCTGCAACTTTTTTGTATGTGTCTAAAGTGACTGTACCCATATGTACAAGTCATTGGTGTTTGGTGATGAGTTTTTGGCTCAAGGTCTAAAGTCACACCAGACATGTTCAGCTTAGATTAGTTCTTCCACACTGACTGAATCAATCGTTTCATTTTTAACCTTGCCTTATACACAGAGGCATTGTCATGTTAGAACAGAAAAGGGTCCTGTCCAAACTGTTGCTATAAAATTAGAAGCACACAATTCCCTATAATATCATTGTTTTAACATTAAGATTTGTACTCATGGAAATTTCTAAAGTAGTCAAACCTGTTCATTAGAAGAGGTGTCCCAATACTACTTTTTTCCATATAGTATAGTATAGTATAGTATAATATAGATAGATAGATAGATAGATATGCTAATGTTGAAAGGCACAAGCATTTGCTTCAATTATGTGGAATAGTTATACTTCAGGGGGCATACAGCTATGCCATATTCCTTAGGGAATAAGATGCATTTCTCATGGTAACAGTTTAAGACTGATTGGAGATGGAGAGCTTTACATGATGCATCTCTGATTCATGAATGCGTAAAACTATATATAGTGCACATATCGAATGCTTATGTCACTCCGTGTATGAAAGGTTGAGTATTGAGGTGAAAATCCTTGCTACGTCTTGTTTTTTAGAGCCTGGCTGTAATGGCTGGGGGAAGAGTGATATGAGGGGCCTGTCAGTTGGCTTCTGGACGTAATCCTCTTTAAAGTGAAGTGCAGTTATTTTGAGTACTTAGTGCGCATCCTGATCTTCCAGGGCATCTGTGTGTATAAAACAGCCCCTCACACTGTGTCGGACCACAAGCGAATCAAAATTGACATTTTCTTACAGGGCTGACATTTTCTGACAGATTTTCAAAAAGCACTAGAACTTTTTACTGTTTGAATCATGCTGCTTGTCTGTTTGCACATTTCAGACAGACTGCCAGTCTTTGCATTATCAGTAGGGATTTTTCATTCTGCTGATTACATTAATATGCCAGTAGGTGGCGACAAGTGATTAATTTAATCATTCACAGAAGTGATTTCTTCAAAAACACTGATTCATTCAGGAATATAGTAGGTGAAAAACAGTTTATGAAACGGTAGTACATCCAAATTCACAGTATTAATAGACGAAAAGTACCCAAATGATGGTGAGAACTTAACGTGCGCATCTGAAGAACACTTAACTATTCCATACGGCCACAGAAGAATGAATAGGAGTGAAATGACATAACTGACGCTGGTAGGTCACATGACAATATGATAGATCCAGATTTCATTCATACTACACATTTTAAACAAAGCCACTGTTTTTATGAGTGAGTCATTGAATCATTTACTCAGCCAATTCATTCAAAGATCGTGATACAGGTATATTCAGTAGCACCACTGCTGTGTGTTTCTCAAACAGTTAGTTGATTCTGCTGTGGCTTCGTTTGGAACAATTTTCATCAGTGGAACAAAAATATACACAAATTAACTGGCAAAATGTGAGTAACTCAGTATTAACCTGTTCATTGAACTGCGTGTATTTTATACCAAACTCTGATGATTTAGTACAGAGCAAGCTTTCTATGATCATTATTTATTTATTTATTTTAGCAAAAGAGTTTCCTCGGCTGCACCCCCTGTCTACAGACACTCTGACGTTTCTTCTTGTTGTCTTCCATCGCCTCAAGAGAGGGGTCAGCCTCTAAAGATGAATAGGTGGCTCCTCTAGCCTATATTTATTGTAGGTGCCAAGACTAATTGGTTTTTGTTTAGAAGGAAGAAACTGCTGAGCCACAGAAAGATGGCAAGAGAGGTCTGAGGAAGGAGTGGGAGGGAAAGTGTGTGTGATAGAGAGAGAGCGAGAGGATAGGTAATATACTG
Source organism: Sinocyclocheilus rhinocerous (assembly GCF_001515625.1). Lineage (NCBI taxonomy): Eukaryota > Metazoa > Chordata > Actinopteri > Cypriniformes > Cyprinidae > Sinocyclocheilus > Sinocyclocheilus rhinocerous. Next base: position 1,066,685 of record NW_015642528.1, read on the forward strand.
TACGTCAGTGAGATTACCTAATGAAAACTTAAAGCAAAGAATCTGGGCCAAAAGGCAAAATGAGTCCCCTGTGAGCACATAGAGAAGTGCGCTAGCATTTTTTATTCATAAAATCCTACAATGTGCTAATTAAAAAAAGGAGGGAGGGAAATCAACGGCCCTGGAATAATTGCCATGGATCTATGAAGCAATGAGATTAATTACCTTATGATAAACTATCCAAAAAAGAGGTCAGTGCAATTGAATTATGAAATACATCAAATATACCCTAGTGAATAGTTAACAGATTTTATACCCTGGTTCTTATAGTATGTACATGATGGCAGTATTTCCATTGCATTAAATTGTTCTGCTAGTATATATAATGAGAGTATATGAGCAAAGGTAATTGTAACAGAGCATCATTCAGCAAACAGAGGGAAGCTCTGCGGACTGTAATCGGATAAAGCTCAGTGGCAGGGCTCATTGTGTTTTTAAGCCATGAGCTTGATCCATTGCTTTGCAAACACTGTGTATCATACAAGCCTGATAAACAACTACTTTCCTTCTTTTGGGGACACAGTTTGAATCATGTGGAGATAGAGCCAAATTAGAAAATGTGTCGAGCCGCAGATCATCAGTTGATGTACTGTAGACAGTAGACACATAGAGAGTGTTTTGTGTTGCTCTTTACTTGCAGTTTTTGAATTCATTGTATTCAGTTTAGAAATGTATGGCTCTGTGAAGTTTATTAATTTTGGCATATGTGAACAATTTAAATCATTATTTAAAAATTACAGTATCTTTATATCTTATTTATTATTGACGACGATCATCGTGTCAGGACCGCTTCCCACGTATCGACGAGGACACGAAAGGTTCAGTAGACTTTTTGCTTTAAATGAATGGTTATTGTCATGGTGTAAAGAACAGAAACTGCTCTTTGTTAATAATTGGAATCTTTTCTGGGAGTGTCCTCCTAGGCTTTATCGCGCTGATGGCCTGCACCCCAGCAGAGTAGGTGCGGAACTCATGTCGGACAACATCTCCAGGAAGCTACGCTCCATATGACTAGTAAGTCAAATCTCAAATAACTGCCCTGATGACTTGTGTTCTACCCGCTTAAATGATAGAAGTACTTGTGCTGTCCAATCTATAAAGACTGTGTCTGTTCCCCGAATAGTGAGGTCAAAATATAAATTTAATGCAGGATCTAGAAAAAATCTTATCGTGATTAAACCAGAAAAATGTAAAATAAATGAACAAAAACAATTTTTAAAGTTTGGGCTCCTAAACATTAGATCACTCTCACCCAAAGCAGTTATTGTAAATGAAATGATCACAGACTAGTTTTGATGTACTCTGCTTGACTGAAACCTGGCTAAAACCTAATGATTATATTGGTCTAAATGAGTCTACTCCACCAAGGCACCCCTGCTCTCAACAGACAGCACCCCGGTTGGGAAACACTGGTCTAAATGAGTCTACTCCACCAAGCTACTGTTATAAGCATGAGCCTCGTCAGACTGGTCGTGGCGGCGGTGTTGCAACAATATATAGTGATATTCTCAATGTTACTCAGAAGACAGGATACAGGTTTAACTCATTCGAAATACTAATGCTTAATGTTACACTGTCAGATATGCAAAAGAAATCTATCGTATCTCTTGCTCTGGCTACTGTGTATAGACCACCAGGGCCATATACAGATTTCCTAAAAGAATTTGCAGATTTCCTCTCAGACCTATTGGTTACTGTTGATAAAGCGCTAATTGTCGGAGATTTTAACATTCACGTTGATAATACAAATGATGCATTAGGACTTGCGTTTACTGACCTAATAAACTCTTTTGGAGTCAAGCAAAACGTCTCCGGGCCCACTCATCGTTTTAATCATACGCTAGATTTAATTATATCGCATGGAATTGATCTTACTGATATAGATATCGTACCTCAAAGTGATGATGTTACTGACCATTTCCTTGTATCGTGCATGCTGCGTATTACTGATATTAACTATATCGCTCCGCGTTATCGTCTGGGCAGAACTATTGTTCCAGCCACCAAAGACAGATTCACAAATAACCTGCCTGATTTATCTCAACTGCTCTGTGTACCCATAAGTACACATGAACTAGACGAAATGACTAGCAACATGGGCACTATCTTCTCTAATACATTAGAAGCTGTTGCCCCCATCAAATTGAAAAAGGTTAGAGAAAAACGTACTGCGCCATGGTACAACAGTAATACCCATTCTCTCAAGAAAAAAACTCGTAGTCTTGAGCGCAAATGGAGAAAAACTAACTTGGAAGTTTTTAGAATTGCGTGGAACAACAGTATGTCCAGCTATAGACAGGCTCTAAAAGCTGCCAGGGCCGAGCATATCCACAAACTCATAGAAAATAACCAAAACAATCCAAGGTTTTTATTTAGCACAGTGGCTAGATTAACAAATAACCAGATGCCACCCGATCTACATATTCCCTCACAGTTTAATAGTAATGACTTTATGAATTTCTTCACTGATCAAATAGATAACATCAGAAATACAATAACAAATGTAGATTCTACATTCAAATAATAGTAGATAATACTTCAGCTTCATTCATCGCACCAAAAGATAAACTGCAGTGCTTTACAATTATAGGAGAGGAAGAGCTAAATAAACTTATCACTTCATCTAAACCAACAACATGTCTGTTAGATACTGTACCCACTAAATTACTAAAAGAGTTGTTACCTGTAGCCGAAGAACCGCTTCTCAATATTATTAACTCATCATTGTCTTTAGGTCACGTCCCAAAACCATTCAAGCTGGCGGTTATTAAGCCTCTTATTAAGAAACCACAACTAGATCCTAGTGAACTGGCAAATTACACAGACCCATTTCAAATATTCCTTTTATGTCTAAAATTGTATAAGAGGTTGTGTCTGCTCAATTGTGCTCCTTCCTGCAAAAAAATTATCTCTATGAAGAATTTCAGTCAGGCTTCAGGCCCCACCATAGCACAGAAACTACACTTGTTAAAATTACATTGAATTGAATTGTATCTTATATTTTTATGTAATATTTTAAAAATTATTTTATTTTATTTTGTTGCACTTATTTTGTTCCTTTATTATTTTTAAGAGGTCCTTTGTTAGTAAAACGATTGTTTCGGAATGTCCCATATTTTAGTTTTAAATGTATTTGTGATACATTTAAAAAAGCAGTCATAAGTCGCACGGGTATATTTGTAACAATAGCCAAAAATACACTATATGGGTCAAAATTATACATTTTTCTTTTATGCCAAAAATCAGGATATTAAGTAAAGATCATGTTTCATTAAGATATTTTGTAAATTTCCTACTGTAAATATATCAAAATATAATTTTTGATTAGTAATATGCATTGCTAAGAACTTAATTTGGGCAACTTTAAAGGCGATTTTTTTCAATATTTTGATTTTTCTATACCCTCAGATTCCAGTTTTTCAAATAGTTGTATCTCAGCCAAATATTGTCCTATCCTAACAAACCATACATCTATGGAAAGCTTATTTATTCAATGATGTATAAATCTCAGTTTTAAAAAACTGGTTTTGTGGCAGGGTCACATTTATATTTAGTATTTGGACCATTTTCCACCCTCTTAAAGTGCTGTTATGTTTATGATTGTTTGACAAAATGAGTCATTTTTAATAGGAATCTCTGCGATAGCGAGTTTTGTGTGAAGGCAAAAAAAGTTCCCTCCGCAAATTTCGCTCATTTAAGTGTACCATGCTGACCAACAGAATGCTGCTTGATTTTATAGTGAGTTCTGTGTGATATGAAATATTGCTATTGTGCTGCTGCACCTTTAAGAACCTTGTGTAAATACCCCTTTGCATGTGAAACCAGCAGCAGAGCTGAGTGCTGTAATTCATTGCTCACACACCAGCTTGCAGGTTTGCTATGGTGTCCATTATAGTTTATAACGGCTCCATCTTTCAATAACAGCCTTTTCAGAGTCTGCATTACATTTGCGACAGGTTCATAAAACAGTCTGTGCTGTCATGTGTCGCACAAGCTCTTAAGATCAAACTGAAATGATCAGGGACCTTAAAAAAACCTGTTTTTAACATCGGGATCTTTTAGAAGTATAAATACAGAGTGGCAAATGATGATAAACAGCCAGGAATAGTTTGAACTTTCACATTTTATTGCTAGTTCATCTAGTGCTGTAACCCCCAAAACTACTTAAAAATTTTTCTCTTTTCTCGTTTTTATCTTGCTGTTTGGTGGGGTTTTTTTTAAATCCCTTTCTTTCTCTTTTTGTCGATGTAATTGCAGAGCTTTACCAGCAGAGGATGTATAAAAATTATTGATGCCTTCTAAGGACACTCATCAGTTTTACTGGTTACACAAATGTCGATGAGCAAGACATCCATAAACCCACATGAGTGACTCAGGTTTGAACAGTGTGAAACTCCTAAATGCAAGAACACCATTAAGGGACTGCTTAGAAAATGAGAAACATGTCAGTGGCATAAAATAGACATCAGTAAACATAATAAAACATGACGTGATGAATTGTGAGTGTAATAGTGCTCGTAAGCAGCAGGAACTGTCAGTTTATTTTTACCATCCTGTTATTTAGCATTTAATAACAGTATACTGTAGCACTCCTGTCTCATCAGCAATAAGATACGTTCTTCTCCTGCATATAAAACACTTGATTACATCATCATTTGCTGTCAGGATAATAACTGTACACACTGTTCTCCACTAAATCTTTGTCATTGTGTTGTGATTCAGTTAGAAGCACAGATCCCACTTCTGTCCTCAGTGTCAATCTCTAGCATTGCCATAGTTACTATCTTCCCTTAACTGAAGGCGATGCTTCAATATGATTGTAAATTTCATACTGCTCATTCCTAATAATGCTGACACAAATGCCAGCCTTTATGGATTCTTCCTCAGTAATATGTCCCTGGGCCTGGATTATAGCCCTATAATTCTTATTGACAGGCCAAAGGTGCAAGTGTGATTTATTACGGTGAGCAAGAAACATCCTCAGACAGCCCTGCCACAGGCACAGAGATTCTGGGAAGTGTATAGAAATCATAAGATAAAATACAAAACAGCCTGCCCAAATTATACAGTGAGATCCAACAGTCTGAGAACACTAGTGAAACTTATTGTACTTTGCGTATGCAACTTTATTTAGAAGTTTAATTGGAAAACTCACAGATTTTAATCTCAAAATTTTAGGACTCTATGTACTTATTTACTTTTTTGCTTATGTATATATATATATATAGCATATACAGTACCTATACAGTGCAACTTAAAGGTTTGGAAACATGATTTGTAAAAGTTTTAAATGATGCTCATCAAGGCTGTATTTATGTGTTCAAAAATACAATAAAAAACACTAATATTGTGAAATAGTATTACAATTTAAAATAAAAGTTTTTTATTTTAATATATTTTTAAATGTCATTTATTCCTGTGATGGAAAGCCGAATTTTCAGAATCATCACTCCAGTTTTTATAAATAAGTTCGTTTTCAGTGAATAATAAAATGGAAATTGTACTAAGTGCTTTCTCTGCAACTATTCATCACTTTTATTCCAACCTTTTTGTTTCCTAAAGCCGACATCTTTTCACACACAACTCTGTCTGTCCCTCTTTCGGTTGTTATTTTAAGAGATTTTGAAATGAAGTCTCTCAGCACATTGATCCTCAGAAGAACACGAACACACTTGTTTCTGCAGTTTACAGTTTCTAGATTAATTTTTAATTGCTGTGTTCAAAGCGATACTCTGCTCTGAGATTCAAACAGGCCCTGAGCATTGCTGCTGTTTTGTTGGAGTAACAAAACAGTGAATGGGAGTTAGTTTACTTGTTGACACGTCAACAACAACAGCATCTACAAATATGCAATTAATTCATGAGATGACTTTGAGTCTTTAATGAAGGATAAATGCACAATAGATGATAAGATAACCCAATGAAAGCAAATGTGATTTAAAATGATGAGACAACTTCTTTCAAATCAATATTTATATTGAAATCAGTTGTGTGCATAGTTTGACTTGTCAAGTCTTGACATTCTAAATTGCTTCTTAAGTAACTTCAAGATGTGTTGTACTTATGTGTACTTAATCTTGACCAACTTCATTATTAAGTATGTTGAAACTTTCAAATACATCTTCAATGATGACATTCAGAGAGTGCAGCTTTAGCAAACTTTCCTGTGTATCAGCTCTTTCAAGCATTTTTTTCATGTTAATTTTGTTTTTCTGTTAAAGATCAATTAATATGTTTCAAACTTTGTTTTTGCTGTCAGGTCTGAGGTGCGATTTGAGATCCCACACATCTGACTAAGAGTTAAAGGTTAGTGGAGCCAGGCGCAGCATGTGTGATGGACATACTGTCAACAGACTGTGCTGTGAATGTGTCACTCAGAGTCATGATGATCAAATCACTCGACCAAGGTTTATTTGGAAAAGAACAGCCTCTCCAAACATCTTGTTCAGAGATGCGTCATCAAACTATGCCAAAGTTTTTGTACTCTGGGCATAAGCATTTAAGACGTGTTTTAAAAAAGATTCAAAAAGTTTCAAAACTCAAAAGTTCTGAAAAAGACAACACCTTCTCACCAAAACTCCTCCCTCCAAAGAAGGATTGACCAACTTGAATGCGTAAAATTATTTAAAGGTTGTTTCGGATTAGCTAGTTCTCTAATTGGCTAAAAAAGGAACTGACAAGGTGTGAGATATAAAGTTGCAATTTGCAAAATAAAGTCATAATTACTATAAACAAAGTTGCAGTTGGGAGATCTAATGTCTCATTTGTAAATATAAAGATTAATTTGTAATCTACACTGCTAAATTGTGATGTAAAGTGTTTATGATGAGATGTAAAGTATGTGATATAAAGTCGCATTTACTAAACAAAGTTGCAATTTTGAGTTATAAAGGCCAAAGTGCCAGACATAAAGTTGTAATAGAATTTTAAGTCTCAATTGTGCGATATAAAGTCGCAATTACTAGGAACAAAGTGGCACTTTTGAGATATAAAGTCTCATTTTTAAGTCCTAAAAGCAAAATTGCAAGATAAAGTCTGGGTGTCAGATATGAAGTCGCAATTAGAAGCAAATTTGCTATTTTGAGATATTAACTCACATTGTAAGATATACAGTTTCATTTGTGAGATATAAAGGCCAGATTCCAAAGTTATATATTTATAAGTTATAAATTTGTAAGTGCTAGATAAAGTCTAGGTGCGTGATATGAAGTCACACTGTGAAATATGAAGTAAAATTTTTATTATTATTTTTATTCTGAAGTTACTGGGTTCAATAGATTTTACGTGTACAGACAAAAATGCCAATAGTGCTTTTAACAGAGTTATCCTTTTATTACTTACACCACCATTGATCTTAAATGTGTCTTCTGGCAGATGTTTTGTTCAAATACTAATCATTATGTTCTAAAAATTAATCTTTAGGTTAATTAAAATGTGAGTTACCCTTTATAAAGTGCCCTTTATATTCTAGAGTGAGTCAGCAAAATGAGCTCTAAATAACTGTTCATTGAGTTTGCACCTCAGAGAGATTACACAAAGGGACATGTGTGAGACGCTCTAAATATAATCCTCCCCTGTGCTGGAACAGGCCGACTGAATAAGGAAATACTTTCTGGACTGGCAGTCAAAGAATGGCCAGTTGAGACCAGGTTAACCCTGCTCGCAGCTCTCATAGAGATATCAGGAGTCAAGTACTGAGTGACACACTAGAACATTCGTACTGACTCTCTCTCCCACCAGACAGTGGTTTGCACCAGGCCTCAGCCAAAAGTGTTGCTCGCTGCCGTCAGTCAAGCTCAGATAGATACATACACGTCACCATGTGTTGGATGCTCAGACTGCAATAGAAGAGTTTGAAACGTTGGTTGTTTCAGGAATGAAGATAAGAAGAGTTTTAAAACCGAAGAATCCAACAGCAAGATTTTAAGCTGCATCTAAATTCAAGCCCCGTCACTGAGGTAGAATTTGTTTGGTCGCTCTGGGCCACCGAACTATGTAATTGAACTGAGCTGTCCTCTCGCCAGACAGCTTTTAAAGTCTTTAGTAATGCTCAACATCCAAGTGCATTGCATTCAGAAAACGGTTTGCCATTATTTCTCCTTAAAGTATTGTATTAAAAATTGGTATTCTTGCCATTTCAGCATTCCTGTGCTCTCTGCTAGTACAAAAAAAGACCAGTTCTCTCCATTTGTGTAATCCAGTAATGGAAGATAAATAGCCCAGCTTTATTCCTTTTGATCCATTCTTGTTTCTTTTCTCTACAAACAGTATTAGTGCTATGAATCTAGTGAGATGCAGTGTGTTTTAAATTCTCATTGCTGATAACAAAATGTATCAATCTGAGTAAGTGAGATTGCTCTCGTAATTTGCTTGTCACATAGCTTTTTTTCTTTATTGGCCACCTGACAGCTGGTCCAGGATCAGTGTTCATGTTACACTGCCAAAATCTCACTGACCTAGCAGAGCGTCAGACTGGTCTTAACACTTCAGAAGACATCCACAGTTATTTCATATGACATATGCCATCATTAGCATGGAGTGTAATGTGGATCTTTTTACCCTGGAGGGGAAAAAAATGAAAAGGCCATTGGAGAGAAGTCATGAGGTCAAAGTTGTTTAAAAAGGCCAAATTTTATTTAGTCATTCATTTGTTTGTTTGTTATACATTTTCCATTAAGTGTTTAAAAGTGTGGAATAATTCAAATGTTTAATGTTTTTGAAAAAAAGTATCTTATGCTCACCAAGGAAGTATTTATTTGATTAAAAATACAGGAAAAACAGTTATATTGTGAATCATTATTACAATTTAAAAGAACTGTTTCTCAGTTTTTTTATATTTTAAATGTAACGTATTCTTGTGATGGCAACGCTGATTATTGTTATTTACATTACATTTTACCACTAGCCATTATTTTACTTTTTATGGGGTCATAAATATTTTGAGACATTGTTTTTATCTTGTCAACATGATTCGTTAAAAGGTATAATATGAGCATCCATAAATGAGTAGGAAGACGTTTATTAATAAGACCATCTGAACTCTTCCTTAATCATGCTCTTTATTACTCATCTGAATTACATGAAGTCACGCTGACCAGGGATTGCAAACTACATCAGTTGGCCTCCTCCACAGCAGCTGCTTCTATGCTGAGACTTCACAACTCTTGTGTGTGCACTATTATCTGTGCAACTGTAAAGTGCGTAGAATTGATGTCATCTCTGGTGACACAAAATTAATCATAAAACCCTTCCCAGCGAAATATATGCTAATTGTGCTATATATATTGTCCACGATTTCACAACCAACCAGACTGAAATACAAATTAAAACATGCAAGTGTTGGGATGGATGAAGATGATGAAACCAATGTAAACTTAGCTTTATGAATGATGAATTTGTATCTATAAGCTTGTCAAGATGCACTAGATATGTATGTTAGCTGATGTGATCACTACTAACATAATATGTGTCAGTTTAGTAGGACAGAGTCTGGTTGACTACTGTAAAATGAAAAAAAATGAAATTCTCAGAATCATTGCATACATTAAATATTATGGATTATTCATAGCAAAGTCATAGTTCTTGTTCATTAATACATATCTTGGAAAAAGTGTCCTAATTATTTGATGAGGCTGGAGAATATGTCATATTTTAAAATACTTTAAGTTACCTTACCATATATAGTGAAAAAATATATTACACTTAACTAGTTCACCTCAAGTCACCTCATAACATACAGTAAAATACAGCAAAATTATTTATTTACATTATATTACATTAATTTAAATTATATTATTCTTTTCATGATCATTTGAGCATTTCATGCTATGTAGTTAATGTTAATTGTAGTGCCATGTGTGCTGATAATGTTTTATTTTGACGTTGTTTATTAGTGATTGGTCATTGACAAATCTGTCATGTGGCTTTCAGTTTAACCACCTGTTTTATTGTGGTAAATATCAGTATTTCTTAAGGTATAACACAGAAGCAGGGCTATTCTTAAGCTGCTTTATCTGTGAATAAAGTAAAAATGACTCGCTTACTGACGTTTTCTACCCGAGTCGTTCTCATCTATGACAGCATTCTGGGTGGCCTGTAATCAAGTTAATGTTTCGTTAAAACATTGCCTTCAGATAAGATTACACAGAATACAGCACATTAATGGCACGAGGAGCCAAGGTGCATTAAAAAAAATCATTGTTCAGTTCTTTTATTGAGGAGAACATTATCAAAACAGTTACGCTCGTGCCCTGGAGTCAAATCACTCAAAGCTAATTATAACTGTAAACAGAACGTAATTTACACACCGAGTCAAGGTTATTGCACGCACATCTGTTCAGCTGCATTCCAGCATCCGGACATTCCCGGCAGCACTTTTGTCCGACAAACAACGGTCCATTCGTTTTCTAATGTGTCAGCTATCAGGCTTTACTTGTGCCATACTAAAGCCAGATAACTGAAATAAAGCTTGAGCCTTGGTCAGCAGTAGTGGAGTGAAGCGGGAATGCCCTCATTAGATTGCCCGATGCTTGGAGGAACATCTACCTCATATACATTCTAATTTTCTCAATGGAGAGGGGCCAATAAATCAGAGCGCAGTGTGCTTCGACCCCATGGTTAATGCTTTATAGCGGTGCTCAGGCTTAATTGCCAGCATATTGAGGGCCTGCAGTCCAGCTCAGTTACTTGTGGAGGCATTTAAAGGCTTGAGAAATCAGCATGCTTAGAGTTTGTTTGTGCAATGCAGTTCAAGAGCAACTGTGTTTAATTTAGATTACAAAGCAGATGAGTTAAAAATACATCAAAACGTCAAAAAACATTTTTAAATGGCACAGTATTTCAAAGAGCTGTCAGAGAAAAAATTGGCACACCAGTTGAAGGAAGTCCAGACACAGTCTTAACTATATATGTGAGGCAATGCAACTAAAGTTTGAAAAGAAGAACGTGATTAGTGAAACTAGGTATTTGTTTGTATTTATTATATGACTCTCTGGAATATTTGACTCAGATTGGTCAATCATGGTGTTTATTTTTATTTATTTTAGGGATGCACCAATATATTTGTATACCATATCAGTTATGTGTCAGCATTACAAAAAATTTCCTCATCATATCGTCAATAATCTACTTGTGCATGCTTATTTGTGGTACTTTAAACTGATTGATTTTAGTTTTTAGTATTTTTTATTTATTTAGACCAAATATTATAGAATTTTAGTCCGTTTTGTCCGCTTATCAGTTATTAGCCATAACATGAAAATAATTATCAATTTATTGTTATTGACCAGAAACATTTATTTCATTTTATATGTATATATGTATGTATGTATGTATGTATATATTATATTAAACTATTATATACAGGTGCATCTCAATAAATTAGAATGTCGTGGAAAAGTTCATTTATTTCAGTAATTCAACCCAAATTGTGAAACTCGTGTATTAAATAAATTCAATGCACACACACAGAATGAATTTAACACTTTGGTTCTTTTAATTGTGATGATTTTGGCTCACATTTAACAAAAACCCACCAACTCACTATCTCAACAAATTAGAATACTCCATAAGACCAATAAAAAAAACATTTTTAGCCTTCTGGAAAGTATGTTCATTTACTGTACATGTACTCAATAACTTGGTAGGGTCTCCTTCTGCTTTAATTACTGCCTCAATTCGGCATGGCATGGTTTCACAATTTGAGTTGAATTACTGAAATAAATGAACTTTTCCACGACATTCTACTTTATTGAGATGCACCTGTATATAATAGTTTTCAAAGTAAAAAACACTTTGTAAAAAACTACATTATGACCTCATAATGTAATATATTAGGCCTATATTTTATACAACAGTTCTTTCTGGTCCTCGAATCTGATTGGCTGATAAGAGTGTGATATTAGAGTGATAACAGCTCCTCCAACCGCTTCACCATTTGTATCATGTATCACTCCGCTTGCCGTATTTCTCATAGTGAGTGTCACGGCGGATGCCCAAAAATCCACTATAATTTAAGAATAATACTGTTTTTGTGTCACAGATTGTAGTTTTAAGAGCTTTTTAGGCTCGTTTGGACTTCAAATATGCGGTTTGTTAATAAAGATAACGTCTACTTGAAAATTTGCTTTGACGTTTTCGGAGATGTGAGCTCCAGAGCGTCAGTGGCCGTTCAGTGCTCATAAACCCGCGGAGAGAGTGCCTCACCTCGGCCAAATCTTCTGGAATCTGCCGCTGGGTCTGATGTCTCTATAGTGAAGTGAGTGAAGTGAAGTGACATGTGGCCAAGTATGGTTACCCATACTAGGAATTAGTGCTCTGCATTTAACCCATCCTAAGTGCACACACACACCGTGAACACACA
>NW_015642528.1:1079308-1104896 GCF_001515625.1 Sinocyclocheilus rhinocerous
TATTTCGTTTTGGGTAAATCTAATGGGCAGTCTTTAGTCTCATTAATCTAGCAAATAGTTTTGGCAAAATCTCACCATGTTGATGTAACTTCAGTGCTGTATATCAGAGCGCTGCCTTTGTACTTTTAACTGAATTGCCTAGCAACATTTATGATGGCTGTTGTTGTTGTTAATTAAATATTACTATTCAATAAATAATATTTTATATAAATAATAGTAGTATTTAGTATTAGGAAACAGTGTGTGTGTGTGTGTGTTTTACGAGTCAGCAGTAAAGACTTTTAAATTGAAAAATACTAAAGCGCAGTTTTGAACAAGGATATTATTCTTTCAAAAAGCTTGTACGCAGCCAACCAATGCACCAAGCAGCACTGTCATCAGGAATCACCCTTAACAGATGAAAGGATAGTACAAGCCTATCGGATATTCAAACTAATGTTTTAATGAGAATATGAGATTGATCTGAAGAATGAATGCTGGATCATATGCAGGTAATCACGATCGCCCAGTCAATCTCTCTCTCTCTCATAATACTCTACACAATACACCACTTTTAATACAATAAGCTTTTAATGAAGCAACTCAACGTTCCTTCGTTACTAGTTCTAAAGTGACATTTTGGAATTAGTACCGGAGGCTTGGGCTCAGCTGTTAAACTGTCAACTTTAGATTTGAATCCATGGCGGAAGGAAGTAGTTTTGCACAAAAGAGGGCTTTTAAAGACGATCCATTATTTTTTTTTTTTTTTTTTTTTTCACACACTTTGGCCATCTATCTGTTGTATATCACACTCATAGACATGAGATATGGCTGTATACGGCCGAATCACAGCCGTGCCGAACTGCCGATATATAGCCATATCTCATGTCTACGAGTGTGATATTGCTTATATATTATATTATATTATCCCATACTTATATTTAATGTGACATTATAATATTTATTTTCTTCTCTTCTTTTTCTTCCTAAATGTTTGGTTGGGCTGGAAGGAGTCCAAGGAATCGCCTGCAATCCCGATAGTGCTTTTGCTTAATGAGAGTGCACAGATAAAGTGAGAGAGCAACAGAGAGGGCAGCACACATTAGAGAGAACACTAGCAGGCACTCACTCTGTTTAATTACGCAGAAAACAAACAGTGCTTACAAGATTATCCTGAGACACAGCAGGCCTCCATTAACATGTCAAGCTACACCATGGTCTCTTCCATATGTTCCGATATCAGATAAAAGTGTGGATAAGCACTGCCTCCACAGAAGATGATCAACGCCTGCTTCTGCATTGCTGCCTGTTCAGCCCCGCCCACCGTTCTGCGCATGTAGTGTTTATGAGAGAGGCGAACACGCAGGTCTACGCAGAAACCAAACGATAAAGATGGTTCTGAAGACAAGATGCTGTGCAGTGCCAAGTTGTGAAAAAAAAAACAGTGTTTGCGTTTCCTTTCTTCTGATTCCAGTGTTAGGAAATAGTGAAATGACGCAGTGTCAGTAAGAACTTGGTCCTTTGTTCACTTAATTTTACTGTGGATTAATTTACAAACAAAGCACAATTCGACATGGGATTTTCAAAAAGATTGAAACTAAAAGATGATGCTGTGCCGACTATATTGGATCTGACAGTAATGTCACAACTAGGGTTGCAAAGGGATGGGAATTTCCAGTAAATTTCCGGAAACTTTCCAAAAAATCCCTGGAATATTCTAAAAAATACTGGAAAGTTTCCAAAATTTCTGGAATATTTCCGAAATTTACTGGATATTTTCCACATTTTTGCAACCCTAGAACACAAGTGTGAGTAACTGTTTTCATTAAGTGGTCTCTATTGCTCTGTCTCTTCTTACAGATTGTTTGATATGTATTGAGTTATTTATGCATTTTTTTACCTAAATCACAGCAGCTTGCATCTATGAGGAATGTACGCTGTCAAACATACACAACTATTAGCCAATCATAGCAGTGGGCATTTACTCCTGATTCTACAATCCGCCACGCCTATTCAAGCAAAGCGTTCTGATGAGGGGGGTTAAAAACAGGACAGAAAATTGCTCATTACCTCTAAATTATGTTTTTTGATGTAAAAATCTTGATAACATTATAAGTGGACCTCAGAGAACAGTACAACATTAAAAAACAAAGGCAGTTCTTGACCCCTATTAAATTCAGATTTACATAAAGTTATTCTTATAAACTATGTTTGCCAAAACCAATAGGTTTAAGAATTTGTAAGTCTCTTATGAACCCGCATGCAAATGCTTGTGAAGTGAGCACTCTACTGGGAGTTTAACAGTTGATTAAGTTGGCTGACACTCGACAGAATTTGCATGAAGTTTAAGGACACAGTTCTTTGTGGAATAAAAAAGTCAAGGGTAAGCACAATTTGTGATTAATCCCTTCACTAATAGCATATTTTGCTATTTTTGTTATATTTTCTCATGAGTAAGCACTATCAGTACACAATACGACATTAATATGTTTTGTTAAAATTACTTTTTGTAGCACATTTCTGGGACCTTTTTTTGTAATATCTGGGCAAGGTTGCACCCTTTGTCCCACCCACCACAACCGTACATGGCATTCCCATCCAGAACAGAGTTCTGCGACAAAACTTGCTTACCTGGCCCACAAGGGCGAACTCTCCCTAATTGTACAGGCAGTTACAGGTTTCCTGGTGCAGACCACCCCCTGATCCCTAAACCTACCCATCTCCACCCCTAAACCTACCAATCTCCACCCCCTAGAAGTGGATCCAACCACGCCCCCTGGATCTTGTGTGTGAGGGGCTACTGGTGAATTTGGGCTCAGGTTGTTGTGCTGTGGAATGCAATGTTTCTAGGGTGACCAGACGTCCCGTTTTTCCCGGGACAGTCCTGTATTTCAGCTCTATTTTTAGTGTCCTGCCTTATTTTGAAAAAAATCATGTTTTGTCCCGTATTTCAAAATTTCTTTACGACTGGGTGATCAGAGCAAGTAGTAGAAGTGTTCTGTCACACGAGAACAGCCTAATCAAAGGTAACTAAGCTTGTCGTAGGACAAAATTTCCATCCAATCACAATTTGTTATCGATTGCCGTAAGTGAAGGCGGGATAGATAGGCAGAATCACGCTGAATGACACACAGAAGCGCTCTCTCAGCCACACGATCCCAGTTCTGCGATCAGTTCTCCTTGTGCCTTTATTGTCAAATACACACACAGCTGTCAAAATCTCCATCATGTGGAGTATCTCACGTAAATAAAGTCGGTTATGGCTTAAGTGAACGTAAACATGTGGGTGAAAACCGGATATGCGTGTCAGTATATTACATTAATTCGGTCTTAAAGGGACAGCAGCCTAATTAAATACCTGTCTGCCTCATTAATGTTAATCAAACAACAAAAGATGTTAAATAAATGTATACATATACATATATGTTAAACCTACTGTATTAGAAATCTACTGTATTGGTCATTTTGCTTGTTATCAGAAATAATCTACTCTAGAAGGACTTTGCTGTTGTTATTTATTCTTTGCGGAAGTCTACCGGAAGTTACGTTTGGGCCACAAAAGCGAGCATGCACAGTAATGTTTGTTTATGTTGTTGCCGTTAAAACCATCTATAATAGACTGTGCTATGGACACATAGCTGGTCTCTCCCGCCCAGAGTTCTGCACTGGAGCTAGGAACCAATCCAACATAAAGGCCAAATTTGCTTAAATGATTTAAAAATCTTAACTATAGCATATTGCTGTAAAATTTTTTGTCTTGTCTCAAAAAATATTCTTTGTCGTTGTTTAACAACCTAGGGTGCGCCCTGTGTCCCACCCACCACGACCCTACAGGACACACCCTAGTCCTAACTCCAAGTGGTCCCTGGGGTGAACTGACAGCCTCGCCTAAACTTCACCTCCTTCCCTGGCCCGTAAGGGTGGCCTCTCCCTAATTGAGCAGGCAGTTACATAGCTGGTCTGTCCCGCCAAGAGTTCTGCACTGGAGCTAGGAACCAATCCGACATAAAGGTCAAATTTGCTTAAATGATTTAAAATTGTTAATTATAGCATATTGCTGGGACATTTTTTGTCTTGTCTCAAAATATATTCTTTGACGTTGTTTAACAACCTAGGGTGCGCCCTATTTCCTACCCACCACGACCCTACAGGACACACCCTAGTACTACATCCAAACCGTTTTTTTTTTTTTTTTTTCAAAATAAATGAATCAAGGCTTTAGTTTTACTTTATCATTTGAAAATGTGTTTGTATCTGTGTTCTTAAGTTACATAATTATATTTAAAGAGTGGTTTCATGTCGTTGTTTAAACAGGTTTCCTAAAAAAAAATATTTTATATTATAGATTTCTTTTGTTTAGCTGATTTAAAAGTCTTATTTATAGCAAATCAGTGGGAATTGTTTTGTAAACGAGTCACTGGAGAGTTTACAAAGAAAATTTAGTTGAAAAGGGAAACAGCCAACTTTATCTGAGAGCACCTGCATTTCAAACTGTAATTTAAGTAAATGATTTCATAATTCCTTGTGTGTAAATGACGTTTTTTTCCACATAATATTTGTGCAAAATACCTCATTAACATTATAAGTGAACTTCAAGGAGCATATGAATTTTTTTTAAAGAAAAATACATGTAAATGTCAGACTCTGTTCCGTGCTTTGTGTGTGTTTTGCTTCCTATATTTCCTTTTGCCCTTATTTGATTTTCCTGTTCCTGCTCCCTGATTGTTTCCTATTTGTCTCAAATGGTTTTTATTAATTATCCTTGATTACTCCTCACCTGTTTCTGTTCTCCCTGATTGCGTTTCATGTGTTTAATAGCCCTGTGTTTCTGAGTTTCCCTCGTCCGGTATTGAATGTCTGTTGATGTCTACCTCCTCAGCTACGTGTGTTTTCCTGGTTCCCTGATTTCATTAAAATCACCCTTTTGATGTACTCCACGTCTCCTCGTTCCTCGCTCCGCGCTCCAACACAGTAGTGAATCGTGACAGAATACCGGACCAATGCAGAACAGTAAGCGACGCCCCCTCTCCCCTTGTTTGTTTTCCGTTTTTTGTTTCCCGTTTATTTCTCCCCGCGGCGACGGAAATAGCCGCTCAGTTCTCCGCCTTAGCCCACAGAGATCTCCCCTTCTTCGAGTACGCCTGGGAATTCTGCGGGCTCGCCGTGGCGACGGCATTGGATGACGCCACCGCCACGGCTCTATCCAGCCCGCCGGCCGCTCCAAAGTTAAGTTTGCGGGCCGCCGCTTGCTCAAGCCCGCCGGAATCTCTGCTGTCAAGCCCGCCGGCCACTCCGAAGTCAAGCCCGCCGGCATTCACAAGCCCGCCAGCCGTGGCTCTCTCCAGCCCGCCGGCCGTTCCTCAGTCAAGCCCTCCGGCAGCGGCTGACTCAAGCCTCACAGAGCTCGCTCCAGTGTCGGCTCCAGCCCCAGAGCTCCCTCCAGTGTCGGCTCCAGCCCCAGAGCTCGCTCCAGTGTTGGCTCTAGCCCCAGAGCTCGCTCCAGTGTGGGCTCCAGCCCCCGAATCCAGCCCAGTGAGGGCTCCTGTTCCCGAGTTTAGCCCAGTGAGGGCTCCTGCCCCGAGTTTTGCCCAGTGAGGGCTCCTGTCTCCGAGTTTAGCCCAGTGAGGGCTCCGGTCTCCGAGTTTAGCCCAGTGAGGTCTCCAGTCCCCGAGTTTATCCCAGAGAAGTCTCCAGTCCCCAAGTTTATCCCAGAGAAGTCTCCAGTCCCCGAGTTTAGCCCAGAGAGGGCTCCAGTCCCCGAGTTTAGCCCAGAGAGGGCTCCAGTCCCCGAGTTTAGCCCAGAGAAAGCTCCACTTCCCGAGTGTAGCACAGAAAGGGCTCCAGTTCCCATATCGAGCCCAAGGAGGGCTCGAGTCCCCAAGTCAAGCCCAGGGAGGGCCACTGTTCCCGAGTTAGGCCTACGGAGGGCCTCTAAAGATGACATACTTCATGGCTCGCTGGGTCAGAACATCACAGTCTGTTTATCAAGAGGTATACCCTAATGGTGATCACATGACCAGCTGTGTTTTGACTTAAGTTACTACTAATAATGAAATAATAATAAAAAAACATTAATTTCGATACCTTGAACCATTTGTTGTACATCAATCTGAGGGAAACTCAGATATGAAAAGAAAATATCAATATGAAAGAAAAGATTGGTCGCTACTTCTGTTTCATCACAACTTTAAGTTCACAAACCATGAAATTGTATGCTTGGTATCACTTTATTGCTTCTTAAAGAACATGCTAAATTATATTCTTGTTACACAGTGTGTAGTAACAATTCATGAAATCTACAAAAACTTATATATTCATATGAAAGAACCCAAACAAAACTTCACTACATGCACCGCAATCACTCAGTGCTTCACAACAAGGTTGATATTCAAACAACTGTACATTTTGTTAAAACTAGTGTAACGCAAGAAAGCCATTCAAAAGACACATGGAATAACAATTTTATAAAAGCAAAATAAAGTGTAATGATATTAATAAAAACAGTATTCTTCCACCAATGTAGTTCCTCAGAAACAGTTGTGGTTCCAACAAAGTGGTTGCCGAACAGCACACAAATGTAAACAAAGGTGTATGTTTGTAGAGTAATTTACAAGAGCTTCAAACTTGGCTTAACCAATCAGAATCAAGGACCGGAACTATCTGTTTTATAATTGTATTGTTACTACTTCAGGGAATTATGAAAAATGAATCTTACTATCCCCAGTCAAAAATCAGGAAGGTTAAATCAATCAAATACATTAATTCCTCACCATTTACTAAAGTAACATGAGTCTCATCAATGTAGCTAAATTCATATCAGACATGGCCAGAGAATGTAAAAAAAAATTATAAATTGATCATGATCGTGAATTATATTCAATTATATAATACAGCACAATTAAATGTATCCCAAGCTTTCTTTGGTCTTATAAATTGTCCTATTTTTATAAGATATAGATAGTGCATTGTTTTTGAGGAGTGTTCTTCATTCCTCCTTTCCTTTTTCATCAGCTTCATCACCGACTCATTACACCTCATTTCCCATGAGCTCTCCTCTGCGATGATGTCACTGGATAGTTCAAGCTTTGCATAGTAATGCCAGTAATTCACGTACGTACCCACTGAGATTAAAATGCATGAAAAATTCCTATAAAATATGTGAAAAACTGTCGGGTCTCGGGTCTGATCACCTGTTCTTTGCTGTCTCTGTGTTCGGGTGTTGTGTTGTTGTTGTGTGCGTGTTTTTTTTTTTGACAGCTTGCCACGTGAGCATTGTCAGCGTGATTGTTTCCCCGCCCTCCTTGTTTCTCTGCTCGCTAGCTTATCTTGTTTCACACCAGGTTCTTGTTATCTCATTAGCTTCCCCTTTTTAGCTCCCCGTGTTTCTCTGTCTTTTCTCAGACTGTTGTGATTATTCCCATTGCTCTGACTGTCATCATTTGTATCGCTTACCAGTCCTGTCTTGTCTCGTTCAGGCTCCAGTGCTCGTAGCTAGCTCCTTTCGGCATCCGCCATCCCTGGGACTCTGCGGACTCATTAGTAGGCTGCTCAGCCTCTCGCTCGGATTAGTGAGCTGCCCTGCCGGCTTCATCTCCACTGCCGCTGTTGCGGCTTGTTCCAGCCGCTGCTATCCACCCATCTGTGTGGTAGGGGATTCCACATCCACACGAGCTGTCCGCGGAGGCGCTCATCGCCTGTTCTGATTATTTTCTGTTCAATAAAGCCACTGTTGTACCCGCATCTGAATCCAGCCTATTCCCTGACAGAACAGTCTGACCAGCGATGGATTCAGTGGGATCGGATCCGCTTCGTTCTGCTCTCGTGCAACAGGGAGTTTTGCTGGGTCAGCACGCCACCCAGCTCAACACCACAGCGCAAGAGGTAGACACTCTAAATGCCCGAGTCGCTGAGCTCCTCACGCGGGTCGATGATCTTCAGCGGGAGGCGGCTAACCGGGGTCCCATCCTTCACGCTGGTATTCCTCTGGAGCCTGAACCTAATGCCAACAATCCACCGGTTTATGATGGCGATCCTAATGCCTGCCAAGCCTTTCTCTCCCAGTGTTCGCTGGTGTTCTCACTGCAGCCTCGACGTTACGCCACAGAGGAGGCTAAGGTGGCATACGTCCTCACTCTCCTCTCGGGTCGCGCCCGCGAATGGGGAATTGCCGTATGGAGATCGCGGGCTCCCTGCTGTGCTACTTTTGTGGATTTTCGTCAGGAGATGGCTCAGCTGTTCGACCGATCAGCCCAGGGAGATGAGGCGGCGGCTCAGCTGTCTCGGTTGTCTCAGAAGAAATTCTCTGTCACCGACTATGCCATACAGTTTCAGACTCTAGCGGCGGCTTGCGGCTGGAATGAGGGCGCACTATGCGTGCAATTTCTCAAGGGACTGGATTATGCCATCGCAGACGAACTAGCTGCTGTGGATCTTCCTCGAGAGCTGGATAATTTGATTCATCTCGCGCTCTGTTTGGAGGGCCATCTCAACCGCTGCCGTCAACGCCGCCAATCCACTACTCCGTGGCGCCACCTGGAGTCCTCTTCGTCCAAAGCGGCGAGTCCTCAGTCAGCTGATGTTGAGCCCATGCAACTGAGTCGTCTCCGGCTTACGCCACAGCAGAAGCAGGAGTGTTTAACTCAAGGATTGTGCCTGTACTGCTGCAAGGCTGGCCACTTCGTCCTTCAGTGCCCGTTAAAAGTCAAGGCCCACCAGTGAAGTGGAGAGTCCTGGTGGGCGCCTTTCCCTGGTCAAACTATCCAGCAACGCGCACTCAGCTGCCCTTTCAACTCTCCTTCTAGGGAGGTTCACACACTGGCCACGCCCTTCTGGATTCGGGGGCGGAGGGGAATTTCCTGGATTTTACCTCGGCTCACAAGTGGAACATCCCGACCATTTCCCTGGCTAAGCCCATTACGGCGTGGTCATTAGCGGGCAATCCCCTCACCACTGTCACTCACGTCACACCTTGTGTAAGCCTTTCCCTCTCTGGTAACCACTGTTAGCAGATCGAACTGTTAATTATTGACTCCCCTAAGGCCCCGTTAATTTTAGGACATCCTTGGTTGCTGAAACACAACCCACATATTGATTGGGTCAATAATTCTATTTTAGCCTGGAGTCAGTCTTGTCATGTGTCATGGTTAGGTACTGCTTTTCCTGCTGTCTCTGTGTCTTGTGTTTCACAGGTGGATCACTCTGACTTGACCGGCGTTCCGGCGGAGTACTGCGATCTTCGTGCGGTTTTCAGTAAGTCCCGGGCCACCTCGCTACCTCCGCATCATCCCTACGACTGTGCCATAGACCTTCTTCCGGGCACTTCTCTGCCTGAGGGTAGTTTATATTCCCTTTCTGGTCCTGAAAGAGAGGCCATGGACAGGTATATACATGAGTCACTACAGGCTGGGCTCATTCGCCATTCCTCCTCTCCCGCCAGTGCAGGGTTTTTCTTCGTTCAGAAGAAAGACGGCTCCCTACGCCCATGTATTGATTACAGAGGTTTGAATGACATTACAGTAAAGAACAGGTACCCCCTACCTCTAATGTCTTCTGCTTTTGAATTGTTGCAGGGAGCTCGGGTCTTCACCAAATTAGACCTCCGCAACGCCTACCATCTGGTGCGCATTCGGGAGGGGGATGAGTGGAAGACGGCATTCAACACCCCCTTGGAACACTACGAGTATCTGGTTCTTCCGTTTGGTCTTACCAATACTCCGGTCGTTTTCCAGGGTCTCGTCAATAGCGTTCTGGGTGACATGATTAATCAATTCGTCTTTGTGTATTTGGATGACATTCTGATTTTCTCCCCTTCTCTCCAATTACACACCCAGCACGTTAGACATGTCCTCCAGTGCCTGTTAGAGAACCAGTTGTTCGTCAAGGCGGAGAAGTGCGAATTCCACGCCGAGTCTGTTACGTTCCTTGGCCATATCATCTCTACCAGGGGGATTAAACCAGACCCTGCTAAGATAGAAGCTGTCGCCAAGTGGCCAGTCCCCGACTCCCGTAAGGCTCTGCAGTGTTTCCTGGGTTTTGCCAACTTCTATCGGCGATACATCATGAATTTTGGTCAGATCGCTGCTCCGCTCACGGCATTAACCTCCACCAAGGTGTCCTTCAGGTGGAACCAGGATGCTCAGGTAGCCTTTGACACATTAAGTCCCGTTTTGTCTCTGCACCTGTTCTGTTGGTTCCAGATCCTGAGTCCCAGTTCATTGTCGAGGTCGGATGTCAGGGTTGGCGCAGTTCTATCTCAGCGTTCCATCCGCGACGGGAAGGTGCACCCGTGTGCATTCTTCTCTCGCCGTCTTAGCCCTGCAGAACGTAACTACGACATTGGCAATAGAGAACTGTTAGCGGTGAGATTGGCCTTGGGCGAGTGGCGTCACTGGTTGGAGGGGTCGGCGCAGCCCTTCTTGGTCTGGACGGATCACAAGAATCTTGAATATATCTGTTCGGCCAAGAGGCTGAGCTCGCGTCAGGCCCGCTGGGCGCTCTTCTTTGGCCGATTCAACTTCACCCTCTCGTACCGGCCAGGGTCCAAGAGCTCGCGTCAGGCCCGCTGGGCACTTTTCTTTGGCCGATTCAACTTCACCCTCTCGTACCGGCCAGGGTCCAAAAATGTCAAGCCCGACGCTCTCTCGCGCCTGTTCGGGGCTCTGGAGGGGGAACTTACGGCCGAAGCCATCCTTCCTGAAGGGGTGGTGGTCGGGGATCTTTCTTGGGGTATCGAGTGGCGAGTAGAGGAGGCCGGTCGAGGGGTGCAAGTGCCAGGGAGGTGCCCGGCGGGCAGGTTGTCGGTGCCGGCTGTACTGAGCCCAGAAGTCCTTCAGTGGGGTCATGCGTCCAGGCTGGTCTGCCATCCAGGGATTCAGAGAATGTTGTTTGCCATCCATCAATGCTTCTGTTGGCCCACACTGGCCGCAGATGTCAGACAGTTCGTGTTGGCCTGCGCCACATGCGCCCAATGTAAGCCAGTGAATCGCCCTCCTGATGGTCTGGTGATCAGGCTCAAGCTCCCTCCCGCTCTTAGTCGGGTTCACCTTGTGTTTCATGTCTCTAGATTTAAACCTGTTTTCTTCTCCCCTTAACCCTACCGGCGATCGCCCCAGCAAATAAGTTTCTTTCTAGCATGAAATGTTAACATCAATAAATGACTGAACAGACACTTTATGATCATGTGACCTGTAAATGATGGTGTCCGAGTAGAATTCACATCTCTGTATCATTGGATTGATGAGCTTTTATGTAGAGTTCCAACTCGCCCCTCTGGAACCATTTGATCTGTTGGTGAAAACCATGCATGAAATGGTGGCTATTATTAACAAATGTTTTTAATGTTCAGCATCAAAAACATTCATATCTTGATCTCATATCATGTAGTTAAATTGCTACGTCACATTTCGCCATACAGTATGCCATGTTTCGCAATAACCGCCTTAATAATTCAGTTGGTTTGATGGGCCTGAATAAAACGACTTAAACCGTTCACACAAACGGAGAGCAGAACGATTCTGACAGGGAGTGAAATTAAAGGAATAACAGCGCTGGATGTGGCCTTGACCTTTAACACCCCCCTGTCAGACGTAAAGTGGGCCTTCGGAACACTGTCACACAGACTTAATTCCCTCATTCGCTGGTCATTACCCTCAGAGTCACATCCATGTGGCTCAGCAGGGCACCGCGTGGCCGAGTTGTCCCACATAACCACAAAACAAGCCACCCTGTATTGTACCAGTCTGGACTTTCTGTAAAAGATGGATACACACTGCTTGTTTCTGAGACAGTGTAATGATAGGCTGACTTCTCTGCAATCCAACACTGTTTTGCCTCAGACATAGCAGTGTCATTTAATGGAGAGGAGAAATTGGTTGTGTTTTCAGTGTGGTTGTGGGACGCTGGGTTGTGATAAATTGTGTCATTGCTCTTGAGGGTCAACCCCTTCTGGAAATGGACAAATAAACAATAATTGATTTAAAAAAAAAAATAAAAGAAATTGCTTTATTTTAGCATATCAAGTTAACATCATAAAACTTTATGATTTCAGGACCTCACACTTAATACATTTTTGGGCATTCTTATGATCTATAGGAATTTTACAGTGTGTAGTTGGGGCACCTTTAGCAGTAGTGCTCATTCTACAGAATGACCTGGGTTCGATCCCCATGCTGGAGTAAATTAATTCATCCTTTTAAATAAATCTATTAAAATTTCAGCTCTATGCCGGTGGATATTTTAGCAGGAACAGGGTCTCATTTGGTTCCATTTCAGTTACTTACCTCAAAGCTGTGATGACTTCAGCATTTTGTTTGCCAGTCTTACTCGAAACCTAATTATGCCGTAAGTACAGATTTATTTATTTATTTTTTTAATACTATGCAAGGGCAATAATAAGTCCCCCCAACCCCATAGTATTTTCTAATTTTTTCCCTTTTTTATCTTTTCTCTTAAGGGGGTCTGGAACTCCTCAGTTTGAACACTGATTCTGATCCAGCTATTTTATCTGGTTGTTCTTCTCAGTACCAATTCTAAACTGGAAATGTAACTTTTAGTTATTAATTGAGGCATCCTATTAGTGTAAAAAGTCAGTCTGAACAAATTTTCCAAACAGCTTTTAGTACTTTCTAGTGTAGTGTAATTGCCCCTGTGTGTATGTCTCATTTCCTATGCATTGTGCTTAGAATGTTTTCTAATCATCCTTTAAATTATAATTGAGCTCGCATGCTCAGCTGAAGGTTGTTTGAAACACTTAAAAGGCTTTACAAGAGGAGTGAGAAACAATTGTTGAAATTCTAATTGGGCAACATGGTGGTTTTTGCAATCATTGGTCTCCATGTTTAGTTCTCAGCAGGTTCAGTGTAATGTAATTGTGGGCTATGGAGAGTGTGGGGGTGCCAGACTCTCCTCGGATTAGTGCTGAAGAGAGGAAAACGTGAGAAGCATTTGCCAAGAGGGAGGGAAGAAAGGAGAGGACTCTGTCAAGGAGAGCAGTCATCTTCATTATCCCACAACCCTGTTAGTGATACAGCGCGTCACTTTTACACAACGTTGTGCTTCATCTGCTGTGATCCCTCACAAGAGTCTGACCACTGAGTGGAATATTAACATGGCTGTCTCATATCTCCCCATAGGGCCCGAGTGCTTCAGTAAGCGGCGAGCAAATATTGCATTCCTGCAAATGAGGCCATTGAGGTGCTTGCTTGAATAAAGAAAGTAATTGAAGAAATTATTACATGTCTGGAGATCAGAGATGGCCTAAGTCAAAGGGGGGAATGCACTGTTTGAAATTATAGCTTAAACACGAGCTGCGTTCCAATCGGCAGGGTCCCTACGCAGCATTCACAGCTCCCTACTAGCTCTTTGACCCATTCCAGTCCGGCTTTCATCCGCAACATCATACTGAAACTGCCCTTGTAAAGGTAGTGAACGATTTATACTCTCTTGCGACACTGGCTCTCTGTCTTTACTTCTGCTACTTGATCTCAGCTCTGCTGATCTGCATTGGCTACCAATGGCCTATCGTATTAAGTATAAAATTATCCTGCTTACTTTTAAAGCTTTGCATGGTCTGGCTCCTAACTATCTTCACAGTCTGTTCCTTCCCTATTCTCCACCTCGTTCATTGCGGTCCTCTGATTCTCGCCTCTCTTCCATGGGGGGCAGATCATTTAGTGTTGTTGCCCCTAAATTATGGAACTCTCTTCCCAGATCGCTCTGTCTTGCCAATAACCTGTCTGAATTTAAATTGCTGCTCAAAACTCATTTGTTTTCACAGTGTTACCTTTCTTAAGTTGACTTCTGTTTATTCTGTTTTATGTTGTCTTATCCATATATTACTCTCTGGATGTCTGATGTTCTCTTTACTTTACTTTCTGTATTATTGTTTGATTGTTTGTTTGATGTTATCCTCACATTTTTGGTGTTTATTGTAAAGTGTCCTTGAGCTCTGGAAAGGCACTATATAAATAAAAATTATTATTATTATTATTATTACTATTATTATTATTATTATTACTACCTGAACACGAGATATCAGTTGAAGTCCACTTCATTTAACAAAATGTGTTCATGCGAAACACCCTGCAATGTCATCAAACACAATGAAACTTAGTAGTAGCACATTTTAAATGAGTTACATTTTATGTCTACTGTAAATAAATAGAATATAAATTAATTTGATTTAATATACATGTGTATAAAATATACTATATCCATGGGTATTTATATAATTATTAAGTTATTATCAATTTAATTGTTCATGGCATGATTTAAAGTGCTGAACTGAAAGATAGATGACTATTGTGATGTTAACATATAAAACATAATTTGGTTATATTAGATGTGTATTTTACCTGTAACAGTCACCCTCAGTGTTGCCAAGTCTGTGGTTTTCCTGCAGAATTGGGCTACTTTAACTCTCTTTCCGCGGGATGTTTTTCATGTCCGTGGTTTGAAGCGACATAACATGATATTTATCCCCTGGAATGTGACTTTTATCAGGGGAACCGGGACACCCGGTGTCCACGTTTATGTCCACGTTTTTTTTTTATTAGATAAGTAGCCAAGTAACATTAATGTGGAGTTAACTAGTATTTATCACAGAATAAACCAACATGACTCAAAGCGTACATGATCACTTCACTTACATATACGTGAAAAAGATCCAAGCTATAGCAGGTTGTGCTGTGATATTGATATTTTTGTTACAATTGTAATATCTCTGAAACTTTGCACTAATTTTTACCTATAAAGTAAAAAATCTGTGCTCTAAAATGTGGCCCTTGTCACATACTCTCATAGTGTTCTTTGATGTAGTTTTTTTGTTGTGGGCGGTGGTGTTGGGGTGTGTTTGTAATCTGAAGACGTAGTGAACATTAGGGGGTCTTGGTGACTCACTGAATGACTGTACTGTCCATGTAATTCTCTGCCTGCAGACATGACCTCTCACAGTGGGGTCCATAAGAGGACTTCTTCATGCATACAAACTGCCTGATGTGAGAAGCTAATTTAATTCTGCTCTCTGAGAAATTCATTAATACATCACAGAGCAGTTTTTATGCTGTGGTGATCAGTAAAGACTTAATGCAGAACTTCCCAGACATTTTTTTTTTCCAATTAATGAATTAATTAAATATTGCTATTTTTTCATAGCTTGTTTAGTTTGATTCAAAACTTATACTCTGATGAAATCCCTATCTGCTTATGAAGTTGTGATGTATTAAATAATGTAAATTTACTCACCCTCATAAAATACTCCACTCTTTCTCCAGTGAAAAATTAACTGAATCAGGAGAGAAATATGCACAGATCAAGATTGGTAGATTTTGATGTGAGAGGACAACAGTGGATGGCCTTTTTCACTGGAGGAAGCATTATTATGGATTACGGACTTGTATTTTGGCCAGAAGTGATGGTTTAAATGCCTTAATGATGGATTGGTTTCTTACAAACACAGTTTTTCACTTCACAAGATGTTAATTGATGGACTGGAGTCGTGTGGATTACTTGTGGATTATTGTGATGTTTTTATCAGCTGTAAACATCAACTGTCATTCTGACGGCACCCATTCACTGCAGAGGATTCATTGGTGAGCAAGTGATGCAAAATTTCTCTAAATCTATTATTATGAAGGAACAAACTCATCTACATGTTGGACGGCCTGAGGGTGAGTCCGTTTTTAGCAAATTAACTATTAACTATTCCTTTAACAAGCAGAAAAAATACTTGCAAAGGTTGGTTCGTTGGAAAAGTGATCGTTGTTGCGCTTAATCACATTGGCTGCCAGTTCTTCAGTAAGATTTTTGGTTGCAATTCAGGAATTTTTCTTAATTTTGAACCCAGTTTGAAAAATACTGCTTTGAAGTCAGTTTTCACTATGCTACATTAAACAGTTTAAGATTTATAGCACTGTCTAACATTATAGCTTTTTCAGTTTAGGTTCTATCATCGAAAAGCACCTTATGAATAATACAATAATATTTAGAATCAGAATCAGAATCAGAAAGAGCTTTATTGCCAAGTATGTTTGCACATACAAGGAATTTGTTATAGTGTCACAAGCTTCCAGTACACGGAGACAACAACAACACACAGATAATAAAAATAAGATGTGAATAAAATACACATGCATAAATATAAACCACAAAAAAAGAATAAATTGTATGTACAGGTGTGCTATAGATAGAATAGGAATAGAATAAAATAAAATAAAGTTGTAGGGATGTACCAGGACTTAGGGTGATAAATAAGTATAAGGTTATTGCACATACTTTAATTGCACAATGGGAGAACATTAACTGTTCATGAGGTAGATTGCCTGGGGAAAGAAATTGTTCTTGTGCCTGGCTGTCCTGGTATTCGGTGCACAATGATAAATTACAATGATAAAATAAGTCAAATAGTATTTCATAAACTTTATTGGATAATGGGATGAAATAGTATGAAACAGAAAATGTTAAAAACGTGATTTCATGGTCAGGAGTGAGTTTGCAGTGTGTAGGATGATCATCTATATCCTTTCATAGCATCAGCACAATTGTAATATAATATAAAGGCCTCACGTTCCTGTCTGAATGACATGTTCCTCTCAGCTGGCGCCCACGAACAACCCACACCTGATGCTGATGCCTCATACTACTTACCACACTGTATCGTCATTGTTTAAGCGTCCCTACGCCGATACGTGCTGCCCTTGGTACATTAAGTACTTACACTTCACCGTGAGTCAGAGCGCATCTCCTTGTGACGGTATAGGGGTTGGCAGAGAAACCTTCAGCTACCTTTTTTGGCTCCTCCGTGTCCAGCGTGAGTCAGATAGCCCTCCCTTCCCCCTCCTTGTACCGGTCTCCCTCTCATGTTCTAAGGAGGTGTTGAAATGAACACGCTCATTAGACCTACAGAGATGATTCACAACAATGAATCAAGCCGCCGGCCCACCGTTAGCACTCTGCTGGTCACAGCCAGACTGTCGTTCTGATCGTACAGCTGAAGAATGGCAAGCCACTTGTTCCCTGCTGTTGCCATGGTTTCCAGTTCATTCGTCACAGTGTATTACATGTGGCTCCCTGCATGTTAAAGTGAAGGGGAGGGAAGAGTTGCGAGTCAGATCCTCAAACGAAGAGTAGGCCTTACTAAATACTAGCAACGTAGGCCCAAACTTCAGCCTCAGAAATGAGACTGGATGGACTATATTTACCATACATTACGAATTCAGAAGTTAAATGCACCCATGAAAGTAGAGTTTTGTCTCTGTTAGTTCATGCTGTTAGCCTTTTATGCTAGAGTTTCCCTTAACAGTTAATAAAATTCATTTTTATCAGATACTACACTACCAATCAGTAAGATTGTTTTTTGTAAAGGAATTATTAAGCAAAGATGTATTAAATTGATTAAAAGAGACAGTAAATTACTAATGTTAAAACGTATATGCTGTTCTTTTAAACTTTCAAAGAATCCTGAAGGTATCACCGTTTTCACAAAAATACTAAGCAGAACAACTGTCTCTGATAATAAGAAATGCTTTTTGATAAACAAATCAGCATATCAGAATGATTTCTGAAGGATCATGCGATACAAAAGACTGGAGTAATGGCTGCTGAAAATTCAAGCTTTCATCACAAATTGCGTTTTAATATATATTAAGATAGAAAACTATGGAAGTCTGTTTTCTTCACAGAATAAAAAAGGGTAACTGCGACTTTTTATGTCACAGTTCTTTCTTTGTTCCCAGAATTGCGAGAAACAAAGTCCAAAAAAAGTTTTAATCATCTTTTTTTATTATTGTTTTATTCTATGGCAGAATTAGGCTTTCATAATTTTCTATAAAATTTCAGAATTCTTAGTTTACATTTCTGCAGTTCACAATACTGCAGTTCTAACTTTTTTTTCCAGAATTCTGTTTATATCTCACAAACACTCTTTATTGTTTTTGTCACAGAATTAAAAAAAAGGCTCACAGCATAATTGACTTTTTATCTAACAATTCTGACTTTTTTCTATTTATATCTGACATTTCAGAATTTTCCTCTCAGAACTGCAAGTTTATATAAAAAGTCAGAATTATGAGATAGAAACTCAGAATTGTGTGGGGAAAATGTCAGAAATGTGAGATATTTGCTGTTAAAATTCAAGCAGATTCTTAATGAGAATAAGAGACTAAAGGTCTTTATATATAATCCATTATAGAAGTAGTTTTAATGCATTAATTATAATTGTATGATCTCATGAATAATTATAACCTCAGTTATAATACATTATAATACTCATCTATTCATTGTTATGCCTATAGAAAGTATAATGCATTAAAACACATGACAAATAAACCTTCAAATATTATAATGCATTTTAACTTTGGTTATAATTACTTATGGAAAGATATAATGCATTACAACGTACATTATGACTACCTTTATACTGCATTACATAGAGGCTTTAAGTAAAGTGTTATCGAGACTTATTTCAAAAACATGAAAATATTTTTACCAACTGTCAGACTCTGTTCCGTGTTTTGTGTGTGTTTTGCGCCCCATGTGTTTCTATGCCCATATTTGGTCCTTCCCGTTCCTGTCCTTATCATTTGTTCCAGGTGTTCCCCATTTAGTTCTATTGATCCCAGGTGTGTCTCGTCATCCCCTCGTCATGTCATGTGTATATAAAGTGTTCCCTGTTCTTAGTTTGGCATCCGTAATTGTATATGTAAACCTCTCCTGCTACGTGTGTTTTCCTGGTTCCCTGGATAAAATTAAAGTCTCCTTGTTGATGTACTCCTCTTCTCCTCATTCCACGCTCCTTCACAGTAGCGAACGTGACAGAATACCGGACCACAAACAGTAAGCGGCGCCCCTTCTCCCTCCTCTTTATGTTTTCCCTTGTTTTCTTCCCGCGGCATGGAAATAGCCGCTCGCTTCTACGCCCTAGTCCGCAGAGATCTCCCCTTTGTGGAGTATTCGTGGGAGTTCTGCGGGATCGCAGCGAAAACAGTGCTGGACGACGCCACGCTAAACTCTGTTCAGGATCGGGGCCAATTGCTATCGCCCCGTGGACCTCCCAGACATCACAGGACTGAGCTGGAGGGAAGGGATCCTCCGGTGTCTGGAGAGCGTCCAGCCCCGATCCAGAACCAGCCCGCCAGCCGCGGCATTCTCAAGCCCGCCGGCCGTTTCTCAGTCAAGTCCGCCAGCCGCGGCATATTAGAGCCCACCGGCTGCTCCAGTGTCAAGTCCGCCGACCACGCCTTTCACCCCGAATCTGAGGAAAAGGCGGTTGGTTCTAGTCCCTGGGCCCGCTCCAGTGTCGGCTCCAGCCCCAGAGCCCGCTCCAGTGTGGGTTCCAGCCCCTGAATCCAGCCCTAAGAGGGCTCCAGTTCCTGAGTTTGGCCCAGAGAGGGCCCCAGTCCCCGAGTTTGGCCCAGAGAGGGCCCCAGTCCCCGAGTTTGGCCCAGAGAGGGCCCCAGTCCCCGAGATTTGCCCAGAGAGGGTTCCAGTCCCAGAGTTTAGCCCAAGGAGGGCTCCAGTTCCCACGTCCAGCCCAAGGAGGGCTCCAGTCCCCAAGTGCAAGCCCAGGGAGGGCCACAGTTCCCGAGTTAGGCCTACGGAGGGCCTCTAAAGACTATATTCTCCCCAAGGATTTTTTTGGGGGGGTAGTAGGGGTCCGTCCGTGGAGGCCGAGTGCCGAGTGCCGAGACCAGGCTCCCCGAGCTCCCTGTTCCGCCATGGTCTCCTGAACTGTCTGCTCCGCCATGGCCTCCTAGTCTGCCTGCTCCGCCATGGCGCCCCGAACTCTCTGTGCTGCCATGGCACCCTGGACTGCCTGATCCACCCTGGAGGTATTCCCCGTGTCCCAGTCCTGCAACAGCCTCCAGGGCACCCCAGGGCACCCCCCCAGGTGGAATTGTTATGGCGCGGGATGCACCTTCCGGGAGGGGCGAGTAATGTCATACTCTGTTCCGTGTTTTGTGTGTGTTTTGCTCCCCATGTGTTTCTATGCCCATATTTGGTCCTTCCCGTTCCTGTCCTTATCATTTGTTCCAGGTGTTCCCCGTTTAGTTCTATTGATCCCAGGTGTGTCTCGTCATCCCCTCATCATGTCATGTGTATATAAAGTGTTCCCTGTTCGGCGTCCGGTATTGTATGTCAACCTCTCCTGCTACGTGTGTTTTCCTGGTTCCCTGGATATAATTAAAGTCTCCTTGTTGATGTACTCCTCGTCTCCTCATTCTTCGATCCACGCTCCCGTGACACCAACCTCAAACTTTTGAATGGTATTGTTGTTGTTGTTTTTTTTTTTACAAACTATAAATAAATACATAAGTTATTGCACAAAAATGGAACAAAGATATTGATGACTCTAGAGTGAAAATTACTATTTTGGCCTTTTTTTTTTAATTTATTTATTTTTTTTCTTGTTTTGAAGATACTTTGACTCCATTTGGTAGGTGACCCTTTGTAAATCATCAAACATCCCATTGTCTATTGTCATGGCTCTTTTCAAAGAAATGTAAAAATGATACTGCTCAAAGTTGATTTCTCTGCCGTTTCAAGGTGTATGTATGAACAATCTTGATGTTTTTCAACATTGTATTGCTGTCAATTACACCTTGAGTGCCACAGCTCACCTGTACTTAATCTAAGTTTACATGTGCTATTTAATCTCAGTACTCACCTAACTGTTAAAACTGTCAGGTAGGTGTCTCACTTTTTAAATGACATATAAAGATATAATCACAACATGTTACTGAGAACTCTCTCCTCCTACAGTATGTAGGAACTATTCTTCCCACTATTACTGCACTAAATATAACATCACACTCACGTCTCAGCACACTAACAGTTTGTATATTTAGATACTGTTTATCTCAGGTCCATAAATTACAAAATCAAGAATACCTGCCAGACAATGATGTAAGTCCATGCATCAATATGATGCATGGACCTCCCTCTCACACAGCTATTTCATTATTAATTCTTGAATATGAATTCTAGGTTCCAGTTTGGCTTTGTCAAGATTCTGAATCAGAAAAAAATGAATAAATGATTATGATGGGTCCCATGATTTTTTTTCATTCCCTTATAAAAAAAGAAAATTGTTTATTTTGTAGTTAAAATGTGATACTTTTTTTTGGTCTGTTGTCCAATTGTCCAGGTATCATGTATTGTGTGTTTGTATTCCCTACATTATGGGGACCAAAGGACATTATTATTATTTTTGGCTTATAAAACAGCTTATAAATCATACATTAAGTTTTTTTGAAAATCTAAATATACAGTGGTGTGAAAAGGTTTTTGCCCCCTTCCTGTTTTTTTAATTGTTTGCATATTTGTCACACTTAAAAGATTACTTTAAAAAATAATTGTAACATTTATATATGTGTTTTCATACATATGCATGTAAATGGCATACGCACCGATATATCTATATCGCCACCTATAGTAATATATTAGCTACTGCCATTCTCTGTGTTGAGATTGTATTAAGAGAATCATTTGCTTGTCTTCTGTTTTTTCAAATAATTGCTGACATAATTGTGCAAGAAATATGTAGACAATTAACTATATCAAAATCCCTTTGATAAACTTATATCAAACTAAACTTTTTGGTTATTTATATTGTTGTACGACTACCATTACCAGTAGTAATAATAATAATAAAGTAATCATTTGATAATTGTTAGTTAATAAATTGTTATTATTAAATAGTTAAGTTAATTATTATTATACGCTCTCTCTCTCTCTCTCTCTCTCTCTCTCTCTCTTTATTAGAAGTGAGACAAAAAGCTCAAAGCATAAATTCAGAAAAAAATTAGCTGCAAGTCAAATTTTTACCGCTAGATGTCAGTGATCAACCAGTGTTTTTTTGGTGCTGAGGCTGCTATAATGCGTTTACCATTCAATGTTATCTTTCTAGAACTTAGCATCTAGAAATCAATAATCCAGTCATGTTTTCAATTCATTCTTCATCAGTTATTTATGAATATATATATATATATATATATATAAAATATAATTAAAATATATATATTTCCACAAAGATAGCAAGCAGTACAACTATTTTCAGCATTAATAAGTGCTTCTTGAGCAGCAAATCAGCATATTATAATGATTTCTGAAGGATCATGTGATACTGAAGACCGAAATGATGCTGTGCCATAACAGGAATAAATTACATTTTAATATATATTAAAATAGAAAACAGTTATTTTAAAATGCAATAATATTTTACAATATTATTGTTTTTACTGTATTTTTGATCAAATATCTGCAGCGTTTTTTAGCATAAGAGGCTTCTTTAAAAAGCACAATGTGAGTTAATAGGAGCTAATTTCTGGTTTGTGTAATTGAAGTGGGGTATTTTAGGCTTTTTGATGGCTCTGTGGGCATGCATAAGACAATAAAAGTTAGGAAACACTTTAACACATTAAGAAACCAGTATATAACGTTCACACAAATCTTATTTGTGAATAGATGTTACAAAAACAGAAGAGAGCACATCTCTCTCTCTCTCTCTCTCTCTCTCTCTCTCTTTATTAGAAGTGAGACAAAAAGCTCAAAGCATAAATTCAGAAAAAAATTAGCTGCAAGTCAAATTTTTACCGCTAGATGTCAGTGATCAACCAGTGTTTTTTTGGTGCTGAGGCTGCTATAATGCGTTTACCATTCAATGTTATCTTTCTAGAACTTAGCATCTAGAAATCAATAATCCAGTCATGTTTTCAATTCATTCTTCATCAGTTATTTATGAATGTTAATGTTGTAGGTTTACAAAACTCTGCAGTGTTTTTTTTCTGCCAAGAAGTATTGTTGATTTACAGGCATTGTGGAAATTGGAAAATATTAATAGCCTACGTAGTTGAAAAAACAGTATGAAAGACTGCTTCTTCAAAACTGCAGCAGCTGATTTCGAAATCATCATGAGAATAGGGTATAAGGGATAAGAAAACTATTCTTATGTACAGTTAATATTTAACATTTTACATTGTCATTATTATTTTACAGCACACATTCACAGAACCAGAAACAGGTTACAGAGCTACTACAAGAAATTAAAAATGCATTCATATAGAGCTCCGAAGACTGTGAGAAAAGGTCAAAGGTCATCTCAGTGGGATTTTTCCTGGTATTCCTGTGCTGTCAGAGCAGTTTTTCCTCAGTTCGCCTGCTGGCGGTCTTGAAACAGGCCTTTTTTTTGAGGAGAGACTTGAAGTGACTTTGCTGTGGGCAGGTGTTTCCACTAACAGTTTCACCATGAGTTTCCTTGGATCTGACAAGGCATTTAAGACCTCCTCACGGTGCTCTGCTGCCTCAGGCAGACCTGCCGCTTAAACAATTAGCATGGAAATGGCCCGGGATGTCAGAGTGGCAGTCTAGAGCATTTGCCTTTCTGTCCAATATTCCAAATGACTTACCTCATACAATTCATAAGGATGGATGGATGGATGGATAGATAGATAGATTGCAAATGATTTCTCATCACTTGCCACCATATAACCTACTTTACAAAGTATGATATACTTTGTAAATACTTTGTAGTATACAGACAGTGAATGAGAGGACTATCTCTTCATCTTTTAGGGCGTCTTTAGTTGTACCTGTGCCAAGAGGCTTTTGTGCCTTGGCAGAAGGAACATCCCATAGCGGAGTGGCCCACTCATCTGTCATCACAGCTCCTCTAGACTCTGGCTGATGTTAACACACTTTGATGTCAACTGTACATTCTGATGACATTCCTTCTCCAGCGTTTCATTTACAACATTAGAAAGCATTTGGCAGATCACAAAATGACAACAACTGACAGTCTGGAGCCTTTATGACACGCTGCTAAACAATTGCCCTTGCTGTGGAAGCTATGCGGAATAAATTACATTTTAATATATATTAAAATAGAAAACAGTTATTTTAAAATGCAATAATATTTTACAATATTATTGTTTTTACTGTATTTTTGATCAAATATCTGCAGCGTTTTTTAGCATAAGAGGCTTCTTTAAAAAGCACAATGTGAGTTAATAGGAGCTAATTTCTGGTTTGTGTAATTGAAGTGGGGTATTTTAGGCTTTTTGATGGCTCTGTGGGCATGCATAAGACAATAAAAGTTAGGAAACACTTTAACACATTAAGAAACCAGTATATAACGTTCACACAAATCTTATTTGTGAATAGATGTTACAAAAACAGAAGAGAGCACATGGCTATAATACACTGATGAAAGAGTCCTATGAGGAGAACCATATGATGTTAAAAACAATCCAAGAGCTTTCATTCTTAGCCTCTCTCAGTAACGTGGGGTTCAGTGCTGCATGTAAGAAATGGGCATCTCAGGGGAGAGGCCTCTTATCCAGGGGGACTCGATCGCTTAGCAACTTTTGTTGGTTATGGCATCACCTGGTTGTGCTGTGACACAAGGGTGTAAGACCACTCCATAGCAGAGGACCCCTGACAAGAGATAGCATTTACCTCACTGTGTGATTCTATGTGTGCATGGCTGGTGGATTCATTATTAGCTTGATTTGTAATTCCTGATTGTTGTTTAGCTGGGAGTCTTGATTTGTATTCGATGCTGGATTATATTGGATTTCCTCTACTTCTTGTGACTGATAGAGCATTGCAAACTGATGCTGTCAGCTCCCCCTTACAGTTAAAACTAAGGTGATGAGGATAAGGAGTGAACTAAAAAAAACTAAAAAAAAA
Source organism: Sinocyclocheilus rhinocerous (assembly GCF_001515625.1). Classification (NCBI taxonomy): domain Eukaryota; kingdom Metazoa; phylum Chordata; class Actinopteri; order Cypriniformes; family Cyprinidae; genus Sinocyclocheilus; species Sinocyclocheilus rhinocerous. The sequence continues at coordinate 1,103,969 of NW_015642528.1, forward strand.
CATTTATATTAATAAATAAAACCTGTGTGCAGAAGTTGGCATTTGAAACAATCATAATAGCATATTATTGTGATCTCTGAGATCTGAGAGTGAATAAACTTTATCTGTAATAAAGTAAAGCTTTAATCATCTTCTTATTCAGCTATATTTTATCACACCTCTCATAATATCAGATGAAAATGCACTGATTGTCGTCACAGAATATTTGTACCCTGCTGTTAAATATCCAGGCAGAAGACAATTTAAATTCAATGTGATTTTACACTAACTTCATTATCGCTGACTATTTTTAATGGCTCATATAGAAACAGAAGCCTATGATGTAATCTCAGTTTGGGCATTTGGCACGTCTCCCTCAATCCTCAGTCTTATCTGGTAACAGGTGATCATCTACTTATCTGGGACCTTTTGACATTTTTTACTCTATGGACATTTCAGCCTCTCAAGAAATAGGAAGCTTTAGTGTTACATATAAATGCTATGAATTAGTTGTTTTTGAAAGTATATATATATACTGTATATACAGTATGTATGTATATATGTATATATATAAGTGATTTATTATTATTATTATTCACAGCTCCTCTAGACTCTGGCTGATGTTAACACACTTTGATGTCAACTGTACATTCTGATGACATTCCTTCTCCAGCGTTTCATTTGCAACATTAGAAAGCATTTGGCAGATCACAAAATGACAACAACTGACAGTCTGGAGCCTTTATGACACGCTGCTAAACAATTGCCCTTGCTGTGGAAGCTATGCGGTGTCTGTTTTCATACAGTGCGATAGAGCTGGAAAGCTGAAATCCCTCTGGTCTCAGTTTTTGCTCCTGGGGTAAATAATCAAGCTTTGCTGATTTAACGGCATTATTTGATTTCAATTCATGTTCCTTTTTTGTCATATTTATATATATTTATACTTTTG
>NW_015642528.1:1105114-1105592 GCF_001515625.1 Sinocyclocheilus rhinocerous
ATTACACCTAAATAATTTTTATACCCTTTATGTCTTGTTTAAATTTGTATTTTTTATATTATATTTTATTTTTATTATTTATATTAATATATTATTTTTATTATTATATAATAGACTTTATATTATAAACAATATATAGGTTATGTTTTATAGTTTTTTCTTTTATATTATAAAAGATGCTTTTATTTCTCTTTCTTCATTTATTAAATTTATGTTCATAAGTTATTTTGTTTTACATTTTCTTTATTTCTTTATACAGTATATTTAATTTTCTTTATCTTAAAGGCAGAGTGAGGGATTTCTGGTAGCCAATGTTTATATTTGAAATCACCAAAACAAACACGCCCCTACCCCAAAAGGGTCTTGCCCCTATTTTGATAGCTCCGCCCCACATATACGTACGCAACCCAGGCCACGATTAGTTCTGTGAAACAAAGCAAAACCAATGTTACACCGTGTCTACGGACGCGAGCGGCGC
>NW_015642528.1:1105718-1141695 GCF_001515625.1 Sinocyclocheilus rhinocerous
TGGCTTAATAATATAAGGCAGAGTAAGTGATTTCTGGTGGCCAATGTTGATATTTGAAATCACCAAAACAAACACGGCCCTACCCCAAAAGGGTCTTGCCCCTATTTTGATAGCTCCGCCCCACATATACGTACGCAACCCAGGCAACGATTAGTTCTGTGAAACAAAGCAAAACCAATGTTACACTGTGTCTACGGACGTGAGCGGCGCGGCGCAACAAATCCCGACAGAAAACTGCTGCCGGGTTCTATTTATGACGTGCTGACACAAATTTCAAATGGTTTTCAACGGTCGTTTGATCGCGTCCGGTGTAGGCAGACTTTAGCTGTTGTAGGCACGGTGTTACTCACCTATTGAGAAGAAACAAAGCAACCTTGGCGTCCGATCGCAGGCCTCCGCTCCTTGAGTTCTCTCCAGCGCTGGAAAGCTGATCCGATATTTACAAAGGTCCTACTTCTTGCCTTATCGTTCCGCAGACGTTTTCCTCTTTTGTTTTTTATCCGCCATCTCTATCTTTCTGTCGCTGGCTCGGCTAATGTCCGTCCTATGCACTGAACGCGCTCTCCTCCACATCACGAGTAGACACGCCCCTTATTGCTGATTGGCTACAAGTTTGTTTTGCGATTCGGCCCGAATCAGTTTTTAAAGCATTTTTGAAAAATCCCTCACTCTGCCTTTAACTATGCCTATGTTAAGCACTTCAAGTTACTGTGATGCATGAAATGTGCTATATAAATAACTTTTCTTGCCCCTTGTATAATCTATCAGAGGGGTCTTTCAGAATGGAGTAAATACATTTGATGAATATATTTAATCTCTATTAAATCGAGTAAATGCAATAAAATCAACCAGTTATTAAAATGTATTCAGTATTCTATTAACCAAAAAGATTCATAAACATCTGCATGTCTCTAACGTTGATTATAAGTAAAATGCTTGGGTGTTTAAGGTTCTGTCAGTACGGTAATGTTTTAGTATCAGTACAAACATAGTAAAGTGTTGCTAGAACAACACTTTATACTACTATTCAAAAGGTTTGTGAGATTTTATTTATTTATTTATTTTTGAAAGAAGTCTAATGATCACGAAAGCTACATTTATTTGATCAAAATACAGTAAAAAAGGTAATATTATAAATGATAACTTAAAATACCGGTTTTCTATTTTAATATATGTGACCATGGACCTCAAAACCAGTCATGAGGGTGAATTTCTCGAAATTGAATAAATAAGCTTTCCATTGATGTATGGTTTGTTAGGATAGGACAATATTTGGCCGAGATGCAACTATTTGAAAATCTGGAATCTGAGGGTGCAAAAAAAATCTAAATATTGTGAAAATCGCCTTTAAAGTTGTCCAAATGAAGTTCTTAGCAATGCATATTACTAATCAAAAATAAGTTTTGATATATTTACGGTAGGAAATTTACAAAATATCCTAATGATTTTTGGCATAAAAGAAAAATCGATAATTTTGACCCATACAATGTTTTTTTTGGCTATTGCTACAAATATACCCCAGCGACTTAAGACTGGTTTTGTGGTCCAGGGTCACATATTAAAAATATAATTTATTTCTGTGATAGCAAAGCTGAATTTTCAGCATTTTCATCGTCACATGATCCTTCAGAAATCCTTCTGATCATTTTTCCAGGATTCTTTTTTTATATTTCAAATAAATATAATGTTTCTTGCCCTTTTAAAATCTGTCAGAGGGGTCTTTCTATGATTATTTCCATTAATTAAACACTAAAATGTTAATAGCCCAAGGGAATATGTGGCTTGTTTTCCAAACAAATTGATGACGTAACCCTCAAAGTAGCGTGCAAGTCACAGAAAGGAGTTTCAGTAATATATACACAAGCTTGTTTGCGTGAAAGCTTTTAGCATGAGCCCTGCTGAAGCATCAGCGCTTAAATCTGACAAATGTGACAGCCTCTGAAAATCTCATTAGAGGCCAGTCCAAACCAATGAAGGGCTCCTTTTATCAGAAGGTCACAAGATGCCGCTCGGTGTGACCGATGCTTCTCACAAACCTCTTGGACAACTTCTTTTAAATCTTTGAGTGTATGATGACACATTTCCATAAAAGATGAAAGTGCTGAATAATGCACAAGACTCCTTCATGAAACATTGACTGTTCCTCTGATGTCACTTCTTGACACTTTTTGATGCATCTCTCTGATGATCTTGTTATACCATATCGTATGTATATTTGTATGTAGTTCACTGCTTATCTTTGATCTGTGATCTCATTAGTATTCAAATTATTGTATGTAATGTTTACATGTATATTTTTGTAGGTTCGGATATATACAGGGACTTACAATAAGCATGTACTGACAGCATCTAAAATGTAAAAGTATTAGAAGTATTAATTAATATTTATAGTGTAATTTTATTTGTATAGTTAAGTTTAGCTGTTATCTAGCTATTTTAGGCTTGAGTAAAATGATGGAATCCTTGGCACACAAAAAAAAAATCACACAGAGCAGAATGAACCTATAAAAAATAATAAATTCTGCTAAGAATGAGCAGAATGCAGTAAATATGTGATGAATTTAATCTCTATTAAATCAAGTAAATACAGTAAAATCAACCAATTACCTAAATGTATTCAGCATTCTATTAACCAAATAAGATTCATAAACATTTGTGTGTCTCTGAAGTTGTTTACATGTGAAATGCTCGTGTTTAAGTTGCTGTCAATATAGTAATAATGTTTCAGTATCAATGTTTGGTAGAACACACTTTACACTACTATTCAAAAGTTTGAGGTTTGTGAGATTCTCTTTTTTTTAATTTTTTTTTTTAAGAAATCTCTTATGCTCACCAAAGCTGCATTTATTTGGTCAAAAATACAGTAAAAATTATAATATTATAAATGATCATTTAAAATAAGGGTTATTTTAATATATTTTTAAAATGTAATTTATTTCAGCAGTTTCACTGTCACATGTGTCACGGAAACACCTGCCTCACCAGCCGAATCAGCCTCCTACACCCGCTCACAATCACCTGATTACTGATCACGGACACCTGCACCCACTTACCACACCACTCAAATACTCACTCACCTCATTCACTCATCGACTGGTCTCAAGGTTGCAAGCTTCTCTGTCCTGGTTCCTTGCCTTCCGATCTGCCTGTCCCCCTCGGATCCTCAGTTCTCGGCCGGAGGACCGGAGTGCCGACCCAGATAAGACTGTGTTTTGCTTCCATCACTGCCTATGTTGAACTCTTTTCCGTTGGAAGCCTCTCTTAAGTTCCTGTTATTAAACTCTCTGATTGACGTTAACCTGCCTGTCTGCCTCTTTGTCCCGGTTGTGACAACATGTTCCTTCAGAAATCATTCTGATACTTTTTTTTAAATTCTTTGATATATTTGTACATATTTTAAAAAAAGAAATTAATACTTTTATTCGGCAAGCATGCATTACATTAATCAAAAGTGACAGTAAAGAGATTAACATTGTTACAAAAGATTTCTAATTCAAATAAATGCTGTTCTTTTGAAATTATTTAATAATTTAATTTAATTAATTTAATGCATCCTTGCTGTATAAAAGTAATACAAATAAAAATAGATGTAAATTAAAAATATATGAAGAGTTCATTTGCAAAAACAGAACTCCATTTTTAACAATTTTCAAAAATCATGTTTTTTGTGCATTCCAATTAATCTCAATCAAACTGCAGTTGGGTTATTTTGATTAGGTTAAAAAATAACAAAAAAATACAGCTAACACAATAAAAACATGATAACTGTCACGACTCAGGCTAGGGACACAGAGGTAGTGATCAAAGAGAGGAGTTTGACTGTGAGGCAGCGAGAACCAGGAGCAGACGAGAGATGAGTAAAACACAGAGAGTAAAAGTCCAAATGGCTTAGCTGGCGGAGTAGGGTGTTTGAGTCCTTGCAGGATGATCGTGGAGGCACAGGATCGGTGGAGAACTGGAGCAGTTGAGCACGGGAAAGTCTGAGAGTCAGGTTTTGTTCAGTGATGTGAACGGTAGACCGGACGGTGAGTGACTGGAAGGAGCGTGCTTTAGAAGGTGGTTTGATTGGAGATGGCAGGTGCAGGTGATCTGTGAGTGGTGATAGTGACTGTGAACAGGTGTGAGCCGGGGAGGAGTATGGAGTCCAGAGCTGGTGACTGGTGACAGAGACTCCCTGACATTACCTCCCCCTCCCAGAAGGCGCGGCCCGTGCCATAACATATCCACCGGGGAGGGGGGGTGGGCGCCCTGGATGCTGGTCCAAGATGAAGACACGGGAGGCCTCCAAGGCGGATCAGGGAACTCGGGAGGCCATGGCGGTGCAGGAAGCTCGGGAGGCCATGGCGGCTCTGCCTCCGAGGCCGCAGCCCCAGCCCTCGCCTCTACGACCGGAGCCCTACTACCCCCCCCCCCAAAAAAAAAATCCTTGGGGGAACTTACGGGGCTGAACTCGGGGACTGAAGCCCTCCCTGGGCTTAACTGGGGATCAGGAGCCCTCCCTGAGCTGAACTGGGAATCAGGAGCCCTCCCTGGGCTGAACTGGGAATCAGGAGCCCTCCCTGGGCTGGACTGGGGATCCGGAGCCCTCCCTGGGCTGAACTGGGGATCAGGAGCCCGTCCTGGGCTAAACAGGGAATCAGGAGCCCTCACTGGGCTAAACTGGGAATCAGGAGCCCTCACTGGGCTAAACTGGGAATCAGGAGCCCTCCGTGGGCTATACTCGGGAACGCGCGGTATGTGGGGGTTCCTGGTGGGAGGTGAGCTGGAGAGACTCGGCGTGTTCCAGAGGGGGCTGGACGACGAGACTTAGACAGTGCCTTTATTTCTTCGACTACAAAGTCGGAACAATTTAAATAAAGGACGAGGTTAATCAGCTCGATTAGGGGGAAATCACTCACAGGAAGTTTGCAGCGGATCGTCTCGTCGTCGAGCCCCAGCTGAAAACACACACCTAGAGCGGAGGAATGCCAGCTCACCTGGTTGGCAAGCTCGAGGAATTCCTCCACATATCACTCCAACCTCCGACCGTCCTGCCGTAAACGCCACAGCTGGTCCTCAGCAGCAATCATGTTGAAGGTCTGGTCTTCTGTCACGACTCAGGCTAGGGACACAGAGGTAGTGATCAAACAGAGGAATTTATTGACTGTGAGGCAGGGAGAACCAGGAGCAGACGAGAGATGAGTAAAACACAGAGAGTGAAAGTCCAAATGGCTTAGCTGGCGGAGTAGGGTGTTTGAGTCCTTGCAGGATGATCGTGGAGGCACAGGATCGGTGGAGAACTGGAGCGGTTGAGCACGGGAAAGTCTGAGGTAAGCAAACACAGTTTAGTATAGTGCAGAAAGTCAGGTTTTGTTCAGTGATGTGAACGGTAGACCGGACGGTGAGTGACTGGAAGGAGCGTGCTTTAGAAGGTGGCTTGATTGGAGATGGCAGGTGCAGGTGATCTGGTGTGAGTGGTGATCGTGACTGTGAACTGGTGTGAGCCGGGGAGGATTCTGGGGTATGGAGTCCAGAGCTGCTGACTGGTGACAGAGACTCCCTGACAATAACATAATAAAAAACATGATTTTTGAAAATTAAAAAAAAAAACGTTATCTGCTTTTGCAAATAAACTCTTCATATGTATACGTACATTTAAAAAAAAAAAAGATATCGTTTCATAATATGTACAATGTAGTACGTTTGCTTCCTGTATGACTCACTACTGCAATAACTGCTATTAAATGTAATTCATTCAAATATGTGCGTTTTCAAAGGATTCATATGACACCGTATGGAGTTCATTTGCATGTGACGTTACAAAGCTGACCAGCTCCAGATGTGACCAGTTTCTCTTTCAAAAGAACACCTTGAGTAAGTTAGCCTGCTAGCCTCAAACGTGGTGGGGGTTGTTTTGAAAGACACCAGTGAAACAGGTGTTACGAATTCATCATCTGCACGCCGTATTATTACTTCTGCTCGGAGAATTTCAATCCACCGAGGGCATTTGAGGGTTTGAGGAGAGCTGGCAGAGTCTTAAAAGGCTTGGCAACCTGGACAACCAGCCTGGAATTTGAACAACCATTGGGAAACACTGAAATCCTTCCATTACTGGGAGGCTCTTTTACAGCAAACACACCGCGGGCATCAACACACACTCAATGGTGAATTTGAATCATCTGTGAAGCGTTATGTCAGTGACAAATCATAGCGAAATCATAGCAAATAAAATATAGTAATGTGGTAGTAATTACAATATGTACAGTACGTCTGCTGTCACCTCAAGTGGATGTTTATGTAGAGATTTCATCCATTTCTAACTGGTTAAACTCAACCCCTCCAGCTGTAATCAAGGGTCTATGAGAAACGTCTTCCCATCAAGTTGCATTCTAGCTTAACACAGTTGCCATGCAACGCAGGTGTATAAATTTCCTCCCACAATGGAAATTAACTTGGGAGCTGCCAATGAACGAGAGGGCTATAAATACAATCCAGGATAATTATCATTGGTTCATGAGGTTTTCAGAAGTGTGAGTCTTTGGCTAATCTGTGCACGGGGAGGTTAGACAAGCTGTAGACCCAGGTGTTCCTGTATGTAGCATCTGCTCGGATGGCAGATATCCAGAGCCCCATCTCTTTCTCTCCATCCTCTCTTTTTCTGTCTATTCTTTAGGGTTGGGAACCGAGATCCATGTCTTGTTCTTGTTGCTTCCGTTTTTGCAATCTATTGCCGACAGAATATCATCATACCAATACCACAGCAGCTTTTAGTGCACAACAGTGACGCAACACTGATAATAAATCTATAGCACAAAACAGACATCGTCTGACTCCAAAAAGAATGACACGGGTGTAGGCTACTATTCCTGAATGAATTAATCTAAATCTAATGGTTCTTGTGAATTAGAAACCTCACGCAACCTATGTAGTCTGATTCTTGAACAAATTTTTAGTTTCTTTTTAATGAATCAAAACATATTGTGCAGCAATGTAGCCAATTCTCAAATGTATTACTGATTTGATTCATTTTTAGTGAATCAAAAAAATACAGTGAAACCAGTGTAGTCCGATTACAAAACAAATGACTCTTATATGAGCCAGTTCTTGTAGTGAATCATAATTATACAGTACAAACCAAATTCCCGAGTCATTCTTTGAGTAAATCAAAAACATTCAGCACAACTTATGTAGTTCAATTCTTGAACTAATGGCTATTATGAATTGGTTCTTTTTCTTTTTTGTAGTCTGATTCTCAAACTAATTACTCTAATGAAATTTTTTAGTGAATTTTAAAAAATGCAGCATAAAAGTATAGTCCGACTGCAAAACAAGTGACTCTTTTGAACCGATTCTTTGTTACTGTAAAATTTAAAACTTACTGACTGGCTGTTCATAATTAATATTATGCATTTTGCCTGTAGTATTTTCTGAATAATGATTAAAATGTTAACTTTTTGTTTTTTTTGGTTTGTTAGGAATTGTTTTGTAGGACATTTATTGCATTGCATTAAAAAGCAGTGTTTTAAATTCATTTTTGCAAAAGAAAGAAAGAAAGAACTAAAAGAATTGTTGATTGAACTATTAACAGTGTTAAGTTCACACAAAATGAAAATGATTTACTTACCCTTATGTCATTCCAAACCTGTATGATTATTTTAAGAAATATCTTTATCTTTTTTTTTTCTTTACAGTGAAACTCTGAATGTTGCTTGGACCCCAACATTCTTCAACATATAATTTTTCATGTTCCACAGTAGAAAGTCATTCAGTTTTGGGGCAACATAAAGGTTAATTCAGTGATAACATTAATTTTGGGAGAACTATTCTTTTAAGGAAACTGATTCATTGAGAGGAATTCTTTATGACTTGCATCCCTACTTTTGTTGCTCATTGTCACTTGTCTGCTCCTTTGCGTGTGTTCCTCTCTGTCCTATTAGAGCAGTGACTACAGCCGGACTGCGTTCCATCGGTGGCCGACGACTCTGTTTCGGCCGGCTCAGACTCAGGCTCTGCCCTCTTTAGCTCTTCTGACCACATGCACGCCTGACACGCTGGGAGCTCATGACAGCTGTAACTGTGGAGGGCCAGACAGTGACAGTGCCTGAGTCTTGGCAGGCTGAATGAACAGGTGGATAAGACTAGCGCTAGCAGACCCATCTGTGTATGGGGTTGGCCAAGGGCACACCTATATCACGTGCCAGGAATGTGAGGCATCGGTGTTCAAGTGACTTAATCTATTTGTGACAAATACCTGGAAAGAGTAAACATGGAGCTGTGAAAAGACGTTGGGCAATCACTACTTCTTTTAAAGCAAAGCCTGACGTTTTGGCAGCGCACAGATCTATTTCATTAGCATCATTATAGCTGAATCGTTCAAATCGACTGGGTTATTTAAAAAAAGGTCCATTTGAAAAATGGTGATATTTTTGCTAAATTATATTACATATTGCTTGTAGTAGATTTTGCAACACTTTTAAGGTGAAATGTCCAGTGAGTGGAGTTAAAATTGAGTTCAGTTTTATCCAAAACATGAACATAAATATATTGTATTAGTTATTGTACGTAAACCCCACTCTAAACCTTACCAAAGCAAACATGGGATAAAAACGAATTTTCTGAAGCAAACGTACCATTTTAGCTTGCTTCTAAGTCTTTGAGCTCTTTTATCGAGACTTGTTTTTCACAGGACTCGTACCTTGCTCCGCATCACAAGGGACTCTTTTCACATTTCCAGGGTTGACAGAAGCGGACGTTGTCATAGTTGTGTAAGCCTCTAAAGTGGTGAACTGAGACTACAACAAATATAATTTTTGCAAAAATTAATTTTGCTCCAAGAGTAAAAGGGGGAAAAAAACACAATAGCATTTCTATAACTTTACAAAAGATGTAAAATTTGCTGTCACTCGCTCAGTCATTGTATTAGAAACACTCATGGAGTAGCGTTAACTAATTTAATGCCATGGTAATGTAATACAAAGTATAGTGTTATAAATGAAAGATAAAAAAAAAAGAAGATATAAAAATAAGGTAGATTTACAGTGTTAATAACTGCAGATATGTGTCATCAGTCTGTGAACAGGGTCCAGTGCAACACTGTACCAGGTGAGCAAATGAGCAAGTTTACCACATCAGAAAAGCCCTACATATGAACTGTGTTACAAACATCAAAATGTATTAGTTTACAAATCATGCACTACGTTAAGTGTGTTTTGATCTCCTAACATAAAATTTGTGCAAGGAATTGCATGAAAATATGTATTTACCTGCCCCTAGCCTATGTGTGAAGGAATACAAGTTTTACTGCCACTAGTGTTCACTTCAACTGGACACTGCAGTGAATTGTATGTATACGTATATTTTTTGGAATTTTGCAAAAATGTAGGTACACTGTGAAAAACAAAAAGTTTTCAAAGTTTTGCAAGAAAATAATATTTCAGTCTTTTTTTTTTTAACTTTTTTTTCCTGTTTTTACTTTAAATCCAATGTTTCACTTATCATTTCTTAGAATTTTCTGAGTGAAAATTGTTTGAGAGTAAATCCTATACCAACATTATATCAACATAAAGAGACATGACTGTCCACAAGTCTTCCTTTTCCAGGACAAAAATAGAGATTACACTCATTTTATTACATTTCATAGACATTTCAAGCACAATCCAACTTCATATTACAGTGTGAAAAGAAAGGTGTAAGAGGTTTAGGACTTAATACCTTCTTCAAAAGCTCCTCTAATGTCCTAGTATTTTACTACCTAAGAAGCTCCACTCCGATCGAGAGCTTTACATCAAATGGATTCAGTGAATCGTAATCCCTCTTAATTTAGGTGTGTAAACCGGCAGTGCTTACACTTAACCTAAGTGAATTAAGCAATTAATTCCCTCACCCTGTGCTGGACTTCATTGAGCCTACACTTCGATTTCACGTGACACCTACAGTTACTTCCAGCTGGGTTCCCCACAATCATTTTTGTTGCTGATGGAGTCCGCCTGCGTCCTGTCTCCAGCCTGACCCAAAGTGATTCGAGGGGTGTAGGGTTAGAGCTTCAGCCCCTCTCTCTTTCTCTCCCCTTGAACCGAGGCTGTAGGCACCGACACTGTCAGCTCCCATTACCTAATTGGAGTTGAGATGCAGCTGTCCTGTGTTTTTGCCTGCATGGCATGCCTCGCTCAGCCTCACACAGATGCTGCATGTTGCAGACTTTAAAGGCGTCCGACAATCTCTCTGCGACGAGAGGGAGTTAACAGCCACTGACAACGCACCGATGGATATGGCAACAGTATTTAATGTAAACACTGAAGCTGTGTGAAGCTCTCTTATGCAACGTGAAATGTTTATGCGAGCGAAGAGTTACGATGTGCTTTATTATGCAGCTGTCTTTCAAAATATGTGGAGGAGAATAACAATCACACCCAACAAGTGTCACAATCCTATCGACTGCACGTTGTGTCATTGGTTCATAATAGAAACAGCAGTGGTTGGAATTTGAATGACTGTGTAAATCTCAACTCGGATTCGTTACTGCACATTTTCAGTTCTCAGCATGCAGCATCCGCTATAATGACTCTTATTTAGTTTCACCACAAGTAGGAAGTGATCAATGTTCATTTTGAGCTGAGACATTGATCAGTCTTCTTGTTTTCCCTTGTGATAGTCCTCACATTGTTGTAGGGCATAGCTGAACTGCCTTCATTAGTAAAAACAGTTAAGTCCTATAGAATTTAAAGCTAAAACATCTGTAGGGCAGGGAGTTGCTAACTTAATTATCAGAATTCCTGTTTAAAGCAGTACCCACAGGACAGCTAACAATTGTAAAAATGACATCCGTTAGTGTTCTCATACTGTATATGTAACGAAATCCTTAGAAAAATGGATAATGTTGTGGCAGAAAATCACCAGTACCTTTTATGTTACATTTACAGACAATTCCTTCAATCCTAAGACATAATACAATGCAATGCAAAATTTAAAAATATAAGTAAACACCCATATTAAAACATAAATAAATAAATAATACAGAAAATTCCTTCATATTAATATAGTGCATAGGGCCTTATTTATTTATTTATTTATTTTTTTTCCTCTGATTTTACCTCTGACCTACTGTTATAAACTATATTTAATATGATTTTCAACAGTGGTTCTTAAGCAGGGGCCCACTAGGGGGCCTCAGCAAACTTCCAGAGGGGCCCCAATAAGTCTTACGTTTTTTAAATGTTTGTTTAATTTAAGTATTAACATAATATTTATTCATTCTAAAAACTTCTATTGTCCTCATTTGTGAGTCTCTTTGGATAGAAGAATCTGCTAAATGATTAAATGTAAGTGCTTAATAAAACATTAAAAATAAAGATGTACAGCATTCAGCTAACGTCATATTTTTTAGTTTATTTATTTTTGTAACAACAGAAGTACCATAGGTACATATTAGCATAGATCAGATGCTGTCTTGGCCAAATTTGGGCCTTGAAGTCAAAATGGTTGAGAACCCCTGATTTAAAATGTATTTTAAGTTGGTTCAGGTGACAAATTTACTACTCACATTGGTGGAAGGCTCTGCTTTACGCTGAATATCAGTGTATGTGTCTTGATATTATGAAACTAAATTTCCTCCCTAGCTAGACAGGGAGAGAGTCGCAGAATCCAACCCACTTGAGTTGAAATCCACTTTTCAAGAGGCTTTTATAATGTTCTTTTAAAAACTGAAGCCTTTAACCATGGGCCATTTAAGCTGCGTGAAGCCTGGATCAGTTTTCTTCATTTTGGCTGAAATATTTTGTTGGCAGCTTGGCTAAATGTGTCATCTTACAGTGTGACTCATCAAATGAGGGTAACAAGAACAAAAAAACTGTTTTCCCCATTCCTCAAATGTACTGAAGATTTTTACTCCCTATAATTGAACAAATTAGAATTGCTTTGTAATGAGACAAAGAACATGTTAATTTAATAAATTATACCATTATCATGAAATTGTTTCAGTTCAATACCTTTGTCAAAGTGACATATTTTTGAGTTTTTATTATTAATAGTAATAGTAGCACATCCTTTTTTAGCGCAGTTGGAGGAAATATGTTGTTAGGGAATAGCAGTGATTGATGCCAATAGGGAAGTGGGGAGTATTGTTTAACTTAAGTGCATGACGGGAAGTGTGTTAACATGGGAAGTCAAAGGAATTCTGCATGACTGGTGTTAGAGGAAAAGGAGGAACTGCACAGCTAAGTACAGACAGGCATGTTTGCAGATACCTTGGTATTTACAAAATATCTGGTGTTATTAAAGGGTTAGTTCACCCAAAAATGAAAATTCTGTCATTAATTACTCACCCTCGTGTTGTTCAGAGGTTTGAACTGTCAAAAGAGTTGAACCTCATGTGAAACTACATTGGAATCTTAATTTACTATGGTATTCTTAAGGGCATTACTCATGGTTTACTGGAAAATGAAATCTGAGGGCTCTCTGACCCCTCCCATCGACAGCAAGGTAACTACCACGTTCAAGGTCCAGAAAAGTACCAAGATGATCGACAAAGTAGTCCGTGTGACATCAGTGGTTCAACTGTAAAGTTACGAAGCTACGAGAATATTTTTTTGCGCAAAGAAAACAAAAATAACGACTTTATTACACATTTTCGTCTCTACTGCGTCACTTGTGGACGCGCGTTCACGACAGTATCATGACGCGAGCGTGTGGCGGTGCCGGCGCTGACCCAGATCCGGCGTAATGACGTCATTACGCCGGATCTGGGTCAGCGCCGGCACCGCCACACGCTCGCGTCATGATACTGTCGTGGATCACTTGTCACTTTCGGATCAAAATATTTTAAATTGTGTTCCGAAGATGAACGAAGGTCTTACGGGTTTCGAACAACATGAGGGTGAGTAATTAATGACAGAATTTTCATTTTTGGGTGAACTAACCCTTTAAGTAAAGCATTTTTTAATCCGAAATGGAGGCCAATACAATATAATACAATACCCAATACAAATTATTTGTGTGATCTGAGTGTGATCAGAAATTAAGCAGCCAAGTCTTTGCTTGTTCATGTTTAATTTGTGTTTATTCTAATGTGGAATGTATGTTGATTAATTACATTTTTATACTGGTCTACAGTTAACCAGGCTTTTTTATCAGACATGACTACTAATGAGTCTGCCAGGTGCCTGAGGTTTTCCAGTAAACCATGAGTAATGCTCTTAAGAAGAATACCATAGTTAATTAAGATTCCAATGTAGATTCACATGAGGTTCCTCAGAAATGTCCATGCAAAATCACAAAACTCTTTTGACAGGTCAAACCTCTGTTGCCTCCCAGAATATCAAGTACATCTTCACACACAGAACTGCTCTCCTGTGTTCAGCGGCCAGGGGTTGCGGTGATTGTGTGAAGATGTCGGGATGTCTGCCTGAATGCTCGCAAGCCACGCAAAGCCAGGGGGAATTCATTCGTTTCCCCTGAGTTCACCACACTGTCCACCTTACACAGCACCATCTGCCTCTCCTCTCTTGACACACAGCTTTCACTGCTCATTTTCTTTGTTTGTGGTACAAAAGGAAATTGCATTAAAAGCCTAAAGGGGGGAAAGGTGAAAAATTATATTTCTATTCCCAGTCAGCTTTTATTGCTAATACTAGGTTTAACATGTACTGTAAAAACTTTAGAAATGCTACAGTAAAAACCCGTGAATTATTTAACAGAAAGTTCTCTGCATTTATTTCAGGTCATTTTACAGTAAAATACATTTTGGAAATAAAAACAGCAAGTTATTGCATGATGTTTATTGCGTTATTTTAATGTTACATATATTACCATTGTATTTGAAACTGCACCTTCTATGTATTTCCAACCTGATCTCACGGCAATTCGTATGTATTTTACGAAGTGGCTAATTTGTAGAAATTCGTACAAATGACCACCTCTAACCCTGCCCCTAAACCTACCCCTCACAGAAAACGTACAAAATTGTTCAAGTGAGGTCGTACGAATTTGGTTGTGAGATAGCGTTAGTAATTATTTCTTTTTACCACATGTTATTATGGAGGTTATCATTAAACTGTACATTTACTGGTTGTTTTGTAAAGATGTTTGCATTTTTACTGTATTTTTCCTAATTATTCTGGCAACCAGCTGCCAGGGTTTTTTTTTTTTTTCCCCAATGACAGGATTAAGTATGTATGCATGTATTTATTTATTTATTTATATATTTATTTTTACAGTGTAGTAAGATGTATTAAAAAGCTATTTTTATATGGCTATTTTCTAATAACGTGTAGGATAATGTCATTTTAAATCAGGTTATTTTTGCTGAATATTTATGTTGACTTATAATGGAGCTCTGACGTGTGCTGCGCTGATATACTAATATATATACTGATGTAATTTAATTTAATTTTTTTTTATTTATTTATTTTCTTTTTTTCTTTTTTATTTATTTATTTTTTTTAGGAAAAATGTAATAAACAATTCAGTTTTTGGAGCTTGCAACAAGGAGTAGTAGTAAGTAGAGAATCTGTGTGAACAAATATATCTATTTAATACAATATATATGATACTTAGTCTGTGTCCTTTTTCAGCTTGTGGCCATCCTGTAAATGTCATTTTAAATGTCTTTTTTATTTATTTATTTGTATTATTTATTTATATTTCTTGTCAAAAAAGAGTGACATTGGATGTGAGTGGCCTTGACTGGTATACCCTCCATATAAAAGATAGAACATCAAGATATAAATACACTGCCTTGATATCTCTTCGTCCTCAGCCCCACTATAATCACTTCCCAGCACATCGGTGTCATACTGAACCACAGACAATCAGAGCACTGATTACGGACTTCTCTTAGTATGTGTCGAAGTGCTGCGAGTGGTTGGCAAAGCCAGAGATTCTTGCTTTAAAATGTCCATGTTGTCGCTAATGTCTGGAATTGGAAAAAACATAATGTGCCCTAAGCCTTCAGGATTTGAACTTATCTCCCGTTATCAGACACTGGAATGATTTTTTGCTGAAATGGTCCCACACAAACACACACACACACTCTATCCTTGCCATCAGACAAATTCACATAAACAGATTGTGATAACATCACTTATTAACTCTAATGCTGTGGTATTTCTGCAGATTGAAATCCTGAAATTTACTTTTAAGATTATGTGTGCTTCTCAAAGTCTAATACTGTACTTGATTTCCAACACATTATATGGCTAAATACAATACAGACTGTAGGGAAAACCCTGAACTAGACTGCCCTTGTGAAAAAGAAGCAAACTTTGGCACACATTTTAAGAGTTTTATTTTTTAAGTTATACATTTTAAGAACTGAAATGAATGTTTTCAGACACAAATGCATGTTCATTTAAATGAAAATGTATTAGAATTTAAGTTGAACTTAAGAATGTGTTTTTGACATACTTGCATAGGAATTAAGTATAGGCTATATAATTCCATAATCACTTACTGTCTTATATATGATTAAAGTGCACCGCTGAATACTGAAAAGTATATGATAAACTACAATATACTTTAATGTCAATTTTGTTGAAACGTGTAGGCTATGCCATCTATTTAAATAGCCTATATTTGTAATTACACATTTGTAATGATAAAGATGTAGGCCTAATTAAATTATATTTACACACCGGAATCAAAATGATAATTAAGTACTTGATATGTGCTTTATATGTCAGTTGACAAATTCAATTAGTGTACTTTAAAGCACGACAAAAGATTATTAAAACATAATGAATGAAATGTAGGCTACTTTAAAAGTAAATCATTTAATTTGAAAGTATTACAAAGTTCATTTTTAAACAGTAAATTTAAATGTATTAAGAAACAAAGTCATGAAAGTATAGTCTCTTTAAGGACAATCAAATGGCCTTTTATTTCATTAATATTACATTATAATTTTTTATATACTTTTACGATTTGAAGTAGGCTAGACTGCAAGTGCACATTCAAGCACACTTCTTTTTTTTCATAAGGGTGGATAGCTCTATATTTGAATATATATTTTTTGACCCGTGTTTCCCTCTTGGTCATTTGTGAAATATAATAAAATAATGAGAAATTAGACGGGAAATGTGGAAAGTCATTTCAAATAGTGTGATATAAAGTTTAAAAGTTTGTAGAAACGTGCATAATCCGTCCACGCATAGATCTGTCATTTGTGAAATTCTGGGCGGTAATGAATGATCATATAACTAATTTGTAAACATAACTATAAAAACATGATGTTCCAGTAAAGGAACTGGAGCAACTTCAGTGGCCAATTCCTAAAAAAATCCAGAATATTCAGCTGTTTGTAGTCATGGAAACTCAACACAATAGGTCGACCTCTCTCTCTCTCTCTCTCTCTCTCTCTCTCTCTATCTCTCTCTGTGTGTGCTTGTGGAGTGAGTGGGCGGAGTTGGCGTGCATGAGTTGGAGTGAGTTCCATGGTGCGAGTGAGTTTTCTATCTTTTTTCCTATCTTTCGTGGCTTTGTTGTTAAGTAAATAGGAAAAAGGTTGTGGGTGCTTGTGAGGAGCATCATCGGTCAGTTTGCACTGATCGCTATGGCGGCGTCTCAGCACACAAATTTGGAAAGTTTAATGCGCCAGCATAGCGTTAAGGTCATGCCGGCGGAGCGTTGTTCAGTTGAGGACTGTGTCCTCGCTGTATAAGGGAGTGTATTCTCTCTCTCTCTCTCTCTCTCTCTCTCTCTCTCTCTCTCTCCGGTCGGTGAGCGCGAGCCCTCTCCATCCTCTCCTAAAGCCCTTTACTTTGCGCATGTACAGCTAAACCGAACATTTCATCGACTCCAAGATGGCGTTAACACCACTGGCTTGCGTTCTGCTTCTCCTTTCCATGCAATGTGAGTACGCATACCCACACTATTATACTTTCTTTGTAGAAGAGGCAAAAGTGATACAAATAGCGGTGAATCATTTATCGAAGTTCTTGAAATGCTCGTCTCTTCAAGCCAACTAAACTATTGCGCTAACCCGTTAGCTCTTTTAGATGAGATGTTAGATGTGGCTGTTGAATCCAAAGTGGGATAAAAGTAACATTTTCGTGTGGATATGCCGTGTTTCGCGGCATGAGCTTGAGGTTTTAGTTTTCTCTCGCTGGACTGTTTCTCATCGCCGGCTGAAACTCGCATCCCGCTCTGCGTGTTTGTCCAACTAACGTTAACCATAACAAAATCCGCACGCCTCTATAATTCCCTTATTCTACAGGTTACATGGGTTGTTTACGGGAATATTAGATTTGCTTTTAAAGCTCAGCCTTTATAATCCCATAAAACTCGCTTCGTGCTGTTTTGATTCACTGGACCATTCGGCTCAGTTCTTTGTTCACGCTTTAAAAGTTTTTGAAATGGCATAAACAAATGAGGACTGAGTAGTGTTTTGATGTTGTTGTTTTCTCCATTTTGCTTTTTCAAAATGGTCACGTTTTCGTTAGTTTTGGGTGTTTTTTTTAACTATTAGAAACTGTTTGAGTGGAAGCGGGACATGTTTATTGCGAGATAACGGTTTTCTGCCTAAAGTATTCACGAGAGGGGATCAGTCGGCGGGCTTTGAACAGCATATTGCCTTCAGCCTGCACAATACTTCGGTCTTAAATTTAGGGCTCGGGGAAATAATTAAAAAGATGGCATATTTTTGTCCTGGATCGTTTGAAGAGTCGGATGTAATTTAATCAGAGGCTTCAGACTCCGTCTAGACCAATAGCTTAATTAAATTCAGTCAGAAGATGAGGTTTCTTTTCTTTCTGTGGCCTGAAAATAATCAGTAGCTTCGATGTTGTGGCCTAAATAATTAATATCGACAGTTTGTTGAATTCGATTTTGAAGCCAGTATAAACTCTTTCAGTTATTCAGGTCATGTGCTTTTTATTTTCTGTTTATCTCTATTACTTTTGTTTGATTTAAATGACCTTTTTAAAGGTTGTGGTTGTAAGGAGTCATGTAGGCTCTTGTAGAAACTGCACATCTCCTGTGATTATTCAAGTGTGCTGATTGGCTTAATTATAGACTAAGCACTATACTGCTGGTAAGTCTGTGTTGTGTTGTATACATAGGCTACTCTAAAATGTACCATCTTTCTTATTCTCAATTTCTTTTTGTCCCTTCGTTTATTTAATTCATTTATGTTTTTGAGAAGGAGAACAGTGTTTAAAGTTAGTTTTACAATTAGATTTAGCAAATTCAGTAGTCATTTAAATATATATTTGACTGTAGTTTAAAAATGTAACACTTTTCATTACAGTGGCCATGTTAAATTTTTTAAAACATGCGTTGTTTTTTAGTATTTAAATACATTGCAACTAATGTGGAGTGTAATTTTAAGCAATTTTAAACATAACTCTACGAGTTCTGTAGAATTTGTTAGTCGGTGTAGTTTAATTTGGATTAAAATTACATTTACAATGTAAGTCACCTCATCAACAGAACAATCGAAAGTCTATGCCAAAAGCAGTTTCTCTGTGCTTTGTTATACCTTATATGCTTAAAAGCCTGTGTCTAGTCTCTGGAGTGTATTTGTACAGTGGAAACTCTCCGGTGTCTTTTGCCAGCATTTTTGGTGCCAAGATATGCTTTACTGGATAGGATAAAATAGATTCAGGAATAGTACAAAGGTTGAGATCACACCCCATATTTTAGATGAATGCTTGGACGAGTGGTAGACTTCCATTTTAGTCCACAGCGAACGCTTCAGACTTTGGAGAAACGTGGTGTCGTGAAACAGTAAAACATATTCACCATTGTGTCGCCTATGAAAATGCTGATAATTGTCTGTTCATGAGGTTAGTACTTCAGATGTGATTAAATACAGCTTAAATAGTGAAAAACAGTGAAAGTGATAGCTTGTCCCTAGAAGGCTGAGTGTGCTTTCTCTTCCACCCGCTGCTTCCCAGCAAATTACTTTCTGGGGGTTCATGAAAAGCATGCTGGACCTTCTGGGCATATCCATCAGTTACAAGCTGACATTTTTGATGTGTTCAGTAAGCGACAGAGAGAAATCTGCACGGAAAAGATAGCCGTTCTCTGTGTTCTTCACCCAGGGCTGTTGCGGACAAAGACACGTTGCCCTTCCGCACGTACTTTGGTTCATTTGAGCTGGAAGGTACCACATCAGAAAAGTATGTTGTAAACAGCATCTTGTGTTCCCAAAGGAAGTTTATCGTCACTGTATAGTGATGGGAAAAATTCCAGACGGGGGTCCCAGCGTAATCCGCATGGGTACCGGGACAGGCAGGCTGTCGTGATGAAACATGCTGAGTCTTTGAGCAACAGGAGAACGGCACATGTCCGGTCAGCCAGCCGGAGTAACCCGGAGTAACGTGCAGAAACAGCTGAGCGGTTGTGGGTGCGAGTAAACGGAGGACCCCCCTGACACGGAGCTGAAATATGTCCCACTCAGCCCACCACAGATACTCAGCATTGAGAACAAATGTGGAATGCTCACCCACAAACAGAAGCCGTGAGAATTCATTCACTTCATATGCGTAATAGCAGACACGCAGAGGTGAAGATGATGTAAAGGTGTCGGTTGAGTACGAAACATTTAGCATTTTCAGTATTAAAAAACTAATCCATTTAAATAAACGTGATCTGAGAGGTTCTTATGAAATGGAAACATGAAAGGTGTTGCGTATCCTGCTTTTTATTAATTTGTATCTTTTGGTAAGCAGTGACAGATGTGGAAGGGAAAGCCTAGAACTAACAGATTCGCAAGTCAGGAATGGCAAGCATGTGCATTCCCTAAATGTCAATAAGACTTCCATGTGTAAGATGGGCATTGATCAAAATAGTTCCTGACTGCTGTGCTGGATATACTGGAGCCCGTCAAAGGAGCAGGATTAGGACAGAACCCACATTTATTTTTATTTCGTGTCATCCCTGACTTTCTTTTTTCTTGGAGCACAAATGTAGATATTTTGAAAGACTGTTTTTAACATAAAGTGAAAGTCAAAGGGGTCCACTTTCTCCACTTTCATTGCTTAAAAAATCATTTTGGGGACCTGTTAACACAACTTAAATAAATGCATGGTTGTGAGTTGAAAATTCTAATTTAATGATTTAATTAAACCTTTTAATTTGCAAACATTATTTTGATGAGTTCAGTTAACATAATGTTGATAATTACGTCAGCATAATATTGTGTGTAATGTAAACTCAGATTTCTGTGTCAGTTCATTTTCTTAAAAAATTAAGTTATAGTAACTTAATAAAATGGTCTTGTTAACTTTGGAAATTGGACAGTGGATTTCTAGTTCCCAACATGCTTTGCATAGGACTGGATAGTGTTATTTTTATATGTTTTATTAGTGAAGGTAAAGACCTGTAAGTGTTTAATGCTGTTATGTTTTACATGTAAAAGTGTTCCTGTTATGTTGAAGTTTTTGTGGTTACCACTATGCAGTAGTGCTTGTGGTTAGGTTGTTGGAGGCTACACTGCAATCCGCTAATGCCAGTGACAGGTAATATCTTACTTGTTCATTAAATTTACATACTAAATACATTGCATTTAGCATGTGTTATTAGCTGTTTATTTAAACTGAAATACTCAAGAATAATTGGTTCTGGGACCACCTTAAATATTTGGAGCAGCTTAATTTTTTTTGTAATAAACGTAAAAATTTGTGTTTATGCTACAAATAATTGATTTCCTCTAACACAATTTAGGTTGTTGGTTGAACGTAACTTTATTAGAAGTTGTTATAACTAAAAAAGAGTGAGTGTTGAGCCAACATTTTTTTTCAAATGTTTTTCCACAGAAGAAAAAAAATGGGTTTAATTTGTTCTTTTTGGGTTATTTTTGAATTATGCCTTTAAATCGTTTTGTCTTTCTTTTTTTTATTATATTTGATTTTTGACTGTCTCATGACTAGTATTTCTAAAACAATGTTCATGTAATTATCATAATACATAATTAGTGTTTGCATATTTTCAACTTCACAGATACAGTTCTTCTTTATTTATTCCAAGTTTGGGTGATCATTTCTGAATACTGAAGACCGTTTAGATCATTTCCTGTCACTGATTTCTATCTTGTCACATCCTTCCAAAGGAAAAGACTGTGCAATTTTTTTCTCAACTTTGTCTTTCCCAGTAGGTGAATAGCTCCAGAGTGAATCAGTTGGAAACTGTCGGCTTCATGCACTAATTTCTTATTAGCCAATTTCAGAGACTGAGATAATGAGCGTCTCTCTCCCCTTCAGTTTTCATTTTCAAATAGACTTGTTTCGTGTATGGAACGAATTCAAATTGAACCTTGATTTGTAATGTAATCACAAAGGTAATTATTATTGCTAAAAATAGAAATATGCAACAGATCATCTGACAGCCGCTGGAATCAATGCTGGGCTCTCTATGGAAACAAGCCATGTGCCCTGTTTATAAGCTCACAAATGCATACGACAGTAATAGTTTGAATAGAACTGACATGATAATAACTGAAATTCTAACTGTAATATGTTGGTTTTATATCACCCACAAACAGACTAAGGTGGCGTTCAAACAAAATGCATTCTGAATTCCACATGTGCTGCTTTTCAATTCTTTTTCTAGGTAAACATGCTGTTGTGCTTGTGTCTGACGTCTTTTGCAATGTCTGGTGCATAACATGCCGTCAAAAACACTTTTCTTCATTCCACTGCCTTATGTCTCATGCATCTAATGATGTGTAAGGACAGAAAACAGTTAAAGGGGTCATATGATGCTGCTAAAAAGAACAGTATTTTGTGTATTTCAGTTTCGCTTTAACAACAAAGCACACAGCGTCTTTACGACATGGCGGCGGAAACAACAAAACTACAGCGAGAATAAAAGTTAGGCCTTCTTTCTTTGCGTGAACATTTGGGCGGCATTATGCAAATCTTCCCACATAGTGACGTAGGTATGTTGGGGCGTGTTAGAACGAGGCGTTTTAGGTAGGTGTGGCTGACTCTTAACTTTTATAAAGAATATCTCTTTGGATTTGAGACTTTAGTCTTTGCAACTTTACAGATCTTCTTTATGCACCAAGAGCTTGTAACACTCCAAAGAGAAAGGAAAAATTGAAATCGCATCATATGACCCCTTTAAGATCTTAAACGGAGTGGCATCTTCATTGAGTTCCTCTCAGCTGAAACATCTGCCATTTGCACACCTTGTATTTGATGTTGGCTATCTGAAGTACAAATGTTGACAGATAGAACAGACTAACTCCCTTGATTCACCTTGGTGACGATGATTTGAATCCCTCACAGCAGATATCAAGTTCTAAAGTGACTGCTATGAAGAGCAGATGACTTCGGCATGGTGATACAAAAAGACCCACAAATGCATTTGTTGACTGTTCCAGCAGAGGTTTTGAGGGAATAAGATGATGAGCGTGACAGATTTTCACATTTCCAAATACTGAGAAGTTCACACAAGCAGAGGCTCATTTTTGAGGTTAGTGACTGTGGGAGATGATGTGTGGCTGTTCAAGAAACTCCGATAAATGATACGAAACTCTATCAACAAACAGCTCATCCACTTGGATTTATTATCCCTCCATCAAATTACGCTTTGTCATTTTTATGACTCTTAGTCAGACCCGCATACAGTCAGTCATAAGAACAATTTATCACCTGCTCGACGGCCCACTTTTTCATTGGGTTCGCATGGCTGTTCACCAGAAAGGAGAAAATGTATTACCCTAGCCTATTTCATATACATTTTTAACGATTTCCATTTGTAGTGCCTTTAAGCCTATATATTTTAAAGAGCAATAGCTGCAAAATACCTCTCTTAAAATAGTGCCTCCACTGTATGAAAGAATGATTAGCAGTTGATAAGTTAAGGCAACATAAACGGAGCAACCTTAATGAGAATCTTATTTGCAGTGTAACTCCTCTCTGGGTTAGGAAATGGGACACCACTACTATACCGTTACACGTCATTATACGTTCTCTAGCCCCTACAATACAGACACCTATATTGGTGTGCATTAGAGCCGTTCTATATAGGCTAAAAGCACTACTTACTGACACACACACACATCAGAGATTGCGCAGCTCACACATCTAGGAGCAAAGAAACTTGTCAGTGCTGCCCCGCGACTTTTATTAATAACAGTTTAAACACTGAATCACTATATTATATTTTCTAGCAACGAGAGGAAAATGTAGCTGTTTTTGAAGTGAACTCACTCATTGTAAAGAGAGATGCACAGATGCGCCTACACGCAACTTTCATCTCTCTCTCTCGAATAGGCAAAATTTGAGAAAAAGGTTTAGCGATTTCTAATTATTCTAATTATCCCCCTCAATGTCTATGGTGGTTATCGTCCTGATCAGATATGAAAATATGTTGTGGCACCATCGTGCGGTCAGTAATGATTTAACATTAGCAAACTTTACTTTAATAACATGACTGTAAATATGAACACACGATTGAATGTAACATAAATCAAATAATTACTTTTCTTTAAAATCTTAATGCCAAAAATGCTTACATTTATGGGTTTATTTGTTCGCTTGGGCAGCCATGTTGCCGCTGTATCCGGTTTATGCTGAGATAATTTTCATACACTTTTGTTTGAAGTGTGGTCCCGAAAAATCTTTGTTTGAAGGGCTGTCTGGCCCCTCCACCTACCCCTTCGCCTCCAACCAAAAGCGAATCGAGACACCCCTACCCCTTGACGTGAACGCGCGAAACGGAGGGGTTGGGGTAAGGGGTAGAAATGGGATTGGGCCTAAGTATCATGGCAAAAAGCTAATTTTTTGCTTGTTTTCTGAAAACTGACGGTTATACATAGCAGTTTATTCAGGGTGTCCCAAGGCGAACATGTTATCTCAGAGATTTGCCCTATAGCAGACAATACAGGCCACGTGTTTACATCACGACTGCATATCAGCGTACACCAAGATGACCTTAAAAGGAGTCGCTAAGATAGGGTGCATGAGACGCTTCCTGCGGGAAACTAATCAGCCAGTAGCCTTTAAGAAGATTTACTGAGACTTAAGACGTCCTAATAACGTGCAGAGATACGGAAACAATGCCAGAATGCTGGATGTAATTAAAAGATCTTACTGTAACTAACCGAAGTGGAAAAGATGCTGCTGTTGTTGATGTTTACCGAAACATCAGAGCAAGACAAAGTACAAATACAGAAGGAATGCAAAAGTGTAGCTTTGTAACTTTGATTTAATGTATAAATTTAAATTGAGTATAAACAAGATTACAGATCACAAGGTGGATGTTTTCCATATGCATTTTTATGCATTATCAATATATTTAATATAGTTTCATGTATCAGTTTATATCAGAGTATCAGTGCTCAGGCAAGATCTGGATTATAATTTTATTTGTGCATCGATTTAGTATTAGATATACACTGTTGTGTATTTGTAAGCATTATTGCACTACATTAACAGCCTGTATCTGTTGTACTTGACCTCTTCATTGGCAACGCTCTGGGAGTGTGCATGGCCTGGGGGATGTTCTCATAAATAGTAGAAATGATTGGCTGTAGCAATTTTTCCTAATGCCCTATGATAATTTCTGGCTTCTGAAAGTATTGAACTGCAATGGCATTTGCATAAATTGTTTCTTTAGAGGACAGAGAATTTCTAATTATGCTGATCCTTCAATTGAATTTCTGTGAAGGTTAGTTTCAATCATTTGCCTCCAAGCTCAAGGGACACTTAGTACTTTCTCTTTTTAATTTTTTTTTTATTCTTTTGTGTAGAGAAATAAGTTTAATATTTTTTTTTACTATGTTTCTATCATGATGCAGTGCACTTATTGTGGATGAGATTATTGTGTTTAATTTCACAGTACTGAGCTAGAAGAGGCAGGAAGCCACATTGTCTGAGGACGTGTTGTGTAGTACCTTAAATTACAGCTTCCCTTTGTTGTTCTGTGGACTGAAGAACAAAGAGAACACTGATGTGTGGCTTCTTGAAATATTAAAACATAAAACAGTAGAGAAAGAATAGAGACAACAAATAATTTATGGCAAAAATAAGGCCCAAGAAGACACACAAATAATGCCTTTTAGCTTGGTCCCTTGAAAGTACGGGCCCATATAGCCATTGCACGCATCAGAAGTGAAAGTTTTCCCCAAAGTTGAGAATAGATTCTTTTTCTTCCTCTTTTCCACTGCACAATTATCTTATGGTTCTGTGCACATTCATGGAATTTTCACTTGGAATCTCCATTTTTGAGCGGTTGAAACTGCTACAGACGTACAGTGAAATAAATTCTCTGCTACGGAGTCATTCGTGCAGAAGTGGGCAACCATGCAGCTTTATTTCTTATCAGCACTACTCAAGATCACTCCTCATATGTCTATGGGCAACATCATATTGTTGAGGGAGAATATTTGCACAAGTCGAGACCATCAGTACAATGGAATCTCTAAATCTGAGGTAGAAAATGTAGGCTAAAGCACTTATTCTTGTATCAGTTTGCTGGATGTTTGATCTGGCCGCATTTCAGGAAAATGGAGTGCAGTTGTCTATCAGAAGTAGACATCGCATGTGTTACACTTATCATGGGTGGGGTTAATTATAACTACTGCTATCCAAATTGGAGATTCCAAAATGACGGCAATAGAGTTGACTGCGTGAGAGATATTTTCAGCAGTTGAGGAAATACTATTCCCCCCGTAAAACTACCCTCATTAGTGAGTTTACATTGTATTCTCTCTGGGCAGCAAAGGCTTAAAGCAGATAAGCGTCATGCAGTCGGGTCAGGACATTAGGAATTGGCAGGCATGCACATCTGGATCAGCCAATGCAAAATGTATGCAGTGTGTATAAATCCTTACAGTAGTAAGGATACAGTAGGATTACAGTAGGTGGAGTTTTGCTCTACATTTGTGGATTAGCTTGAATGCACCAACATTTGATGATAATTGTGAGATCTTGATAAACAGGTGAATGCTCACTTTATCAATTGTTTGAATCAATCTTTTACGCTGTGCTAGTGTTTCCTGCGCCACTTTTTTTTTTTGCTGAATCTGCAGTTTTTCAGCAAAAGAAGACCTATATTTTACCTCAGCTTACCCTCCAAATTGAATGTGATGAGATAAAATGGCCTGCTCCATGAAACATGCACATATTGACAACAGCATTGTCGGTGTAGTTTGTTTCTCAGGAATTAATGATTCTTATAAACTGGTACATGCAGCACAACCAGTGTAATTCTAATCACAAACAAATGACTCTTTTGAGTGGGTCCTTGTGATGAACCATTAAAAAAAACTGACAAGTTTAGGAGATTGAATCAGTTTGATGAATTCTAAATCCAACTGAGCGGTTACTGAATCAACATCATTACCATTACCATTTACTATTTAAATGGACATTATAACTAAAAAATACCCTTATGAATCAGAATCAAATCAGGAAATGTGTATCGATACCCAGGCCTACTTTCCGATACTTCTGGCTCAAGCTTCACTTATAAGCAAGATTCTTTCCCTGATTCATTTTTTTAAACTGGACATGTTAACATCTGATTCACAAACTAATGATTCTTATAAAATGGTTATTTTAAGTGAATCAAAACCATGCGGCACAATCAGTACAGTGCGATTCGCAAACAAATAACTCTTTGAGCGAGTCCTTTTGATGAATCATTAAAAAAAACTGACAAGCTTAAGAGTTTGAATCAGTCTGATGAATTCACTGATTCCAACAGATTGGTTACTGTGTCAACATCAAGATACCATTACCTCACATTACCGTTACTATTTCTAATTTAAATGAACATTGTAAATTAAATATACCCATATGAATCAGGAAATGTCTATACCCAGCCCTACTTAAAGGTGCCATAGAATGCATTGATACAATATTTTAAATTGTTCTCTGATATCTACATATCTCAAAAAAAATCTCAAAAAATCTCCAGAAACGATTTTACATGTCCATTTACAACCCTACGATTTGTCCCTAGAATGAAATGGTCTGTTTTTACCTTATTTGGAAGGCACGATGGCTTTTTACTTTCACTTTCGAGATTTGCGATCGCACGTGCTCTGTGTAAACTACAGCAGCAGTACTTACCACACATTTTACAAGATCAGATGCTGGTCAGTGTTGCTCAGGATCTGTAAATCATTCCCCATCATCCTCAGTCAATGTACTGTAATATAACAGGCTACCGCTAGCAAGCAGCTAACCATTCAATTCAAGTTTATTTGTACAGCGCTTTTCACGATACAAATCATTGCAAAGCAACGTAGCCAAATTAAATTTTGGTCTGAAAACCCAAGACAAAGTCATTAAAATATTAGGGATGGTGTGGTGTAGAGATATGGAAGAAAGGAACTGGAATCCCAGATTACAGCAAATAGAGTGGAAAATAAAACAGTGGGAGGAAAGAAATCTCAGTTTTCAATTCAATTCAAGTTTATTTGTATAGTGCTTTTCACGATACAAATCGTTGCAATGCAACTTTACAGCAAATTAAGTTTCTACAATATTTAGTGGTAGCTTATCAGTGGTGACTCTCAGTCAATGTACATATGGCAGAAATGTACGGAAAAATCAATTAAAGACGTAATCAAACAGACGATGAACACTATTAACAGCAAGTATTATATGATGCAATCAAACTTATAGCAAAATGTGGTAGTTCTGTATGTTGTCCCTTTAGTGGTTATTTGTTTTCCGTGCCTTTCTGAATACAGACACCAACCGATCCCTCCACATCACATCCCCTGCACAGCCTGGAACATAACATTTATTTCCATGATCTGCCACTTTCGCTATTATCCTCGCTTGTTTTTTACAGTCGGTGTTATGTTTTGATTCGGATGTTATGTTCTGATTCCCCTATTTTTCAGTGGTATTTTGCATGAACGAGATTTACATAAGAAGGAGTAAACAATGGTGTTTGAGGCTTACGGTATGTCATTTCCATGTACAGAACTGTTATTATTCAACTATGCCAAGGAAAATACAGTTTTCCATTCTAATGCACCTTTCACAATATTCAGGTTGCCTCATGAAAGAATGGATATTAAACTGGTTCACTTTATTTGAATACTTCTGGCTCAAGCTCCACTTGTAAGCGTGGTTCTTTCCCTGATTTATTCTTTTGAATCTGGGCATGTTAACATCAGATGTGTCTGTAATCTCCATCCTTAATCAGTGTGGCCTCCTGGGCTTTAAAGAAGCGCCAAAGCAGTTGAAATGTCACTGTTGGTAAATCATGAAGGATTGAAGTTTTAATGTTGCCTCTGTGGAAAACCAAGAACATTTTATGATTTGAAATATGCTGCGTTTGTTTTTGCAAGTGTTAACGCTTCTGGCATATCTGCAAATGGGGAGAAGAGCAACAGAATCTGACTGTTGAATAGAAGTACACACCCTTGCTCCGCTGCTACAGCCACATGATATCATGTGCTTTCCTGTGGTTGCATCAAGATGTCAGTCTTTTACATCCTCCCACAGTCCACCGGAATGTCCACATTTGTTTTGGATGTCCGTGCAAACGGATGGGCATCGAATGCTCCACATTTTCGCCGAGTGAGCAGGAGCAAAGCATTTCCCAAACAAGAGGGGATCTTCCTGAGCAGGTGATAAAGTGGTTCCTTTGGGGAGGTCACTGCTTGCGTGGTGCTCAGATGGTGTGCGTCCTGAGCCGTGAACCTCCCCACTCTCACCCCACCTGTTATACTGCAGCATTCCCTCTCTGGCCACTTAGACGGCGTATGCGAACTATTTGAGTCTGAAGCATGCCTTTGCGAACATCTGTTGTTTCAGCCTAACTCGCTCTCTTTAAATTCCTCAGCCTTTTTTTTAGGTGAAGCACGGGTATATATTACAGATTTATGCAAAACTCTCACTGTTTTAATTTGTGGTAGTGTTGACACTCAGTCTCTGAGGACTGATCAGTCTTGCACATGAAACTGAAGATGTTTATGCATAAAGCTTCTCAGTACAAGCTGGAAAATTCTTTCTGTTTTATAATGGAATTTATGTGAATATTCTGATTACATAAGAATATTTGGTCACACTTCATTTAAGTTCCAGTTCTCGCTGTTAACAAACCATTAACTATGACTTTTGCCTCAATAAACTCCTAATTTGCTGATTATTAATCATTAGTAAGGTAGTTGTTAACTTTAGATATTGGGTAGGATTAGGGATGTAGAATATGGTCATGCAGAATATGTGCTTTATAAGTACTAATAAACAGCCAATATGTTAATAATCGGCATGCTAATAAGCAACTAGTTAGCATTGGTCCCTTACTAAAGTGTTAAATATTTTTCGTATGTGAAACACAAAACTCTTTTTGATGCAATTACAATGAATGGGGTCTGGATAATTAATGCTTCAAAAGGCCATAAAAATACAATAAAAGTATCATAAAAGTGGTTCATATGACATATGTTATACTGTAAGTCTTGTCTTCTGAATCCAATGTTTTATGTGTGAAATTGACTGAAATGTAAGTTTATTCACTTTAAATTCTTGACATCTTGGCCTTTTTATTATTTAGTTTTATATATTATATGAATACATTTTAAATTATACTGTTCAAAAGTCTGGGATCAGTAAACTTTTTAAATTAATACTTTTATCCAGCGAGGATGAATTGAATTGATAAAAAGTGACAGTAAACATTTATAATGTTATAAAAGATTTCTATTTCAAATAAATGCTCTTCTTATGAACTTTCTATTCATCCAAGAACACTGAATAAAGTGTTTCCACAAAAAAAAAAAAGATCCTGCACATCCATTTTCAACATTGACTATAGTAAGAAATGTTTCTTGAGCTTCGAATCAGCATATTATAAAGATTTCTGAAGGATCATGTGACACTTAAGACTGAAGAAAATTCAGCTTTGCCTAACAGGAATATATTAAAATGTAAAATATATTAACATATTAAACAGTTATTTCAAATTGTAATAATATTTTACAATATCACTGTTTTCTCTATAATTTTGATCAAATAAATGCAGCTTCAGTGAGCATAAGAGACTCAAAAAATTGAGTGGTAGTGTGGGTATATAAAGCCATATAGGTTTAAAACAGCACATGATGACAAAATTTTCATTTTTGGCTGAATAATCCCTTACAATCAGCAAACAAAGAAAGTTGCAACAGTTGTAGAAAGTCGATCCAGCCCTGAAAGTAGCTTTCCCTGGTTGACCTCTCACCTTTAGTGTCTGTCCAAACACTGGCTCACCTGTTGTCTGTTGTCTCAGACCGACACACATTATCAGTGACCCTCGTGCCTGGCTGTTCTGCATTACCTCTGAGGATCTGGCATGAGGATGCGCATTAATCTGACATCAAAGTACAGTTCCTGAAAACAGATCCAAAAGCCTTCCTCAAACAGGCGAGTCGGTTTAAACACAGTATAAATCATACTGAGAGTAGACCCTCTCTCGTTCACATTAGAGACCCTTTGGAGATTCAGAAGCCCAGAAGACTGTCACAGTACTGTTCATGTTAATTCATATCCTCAGATAAATATGTTTTCTGCTGCATTTTAGTGTTGCTGAAAACCTTAACGTCTGTGTGTTTGGTTGTTTTCCAAATGAAAGGCTTGCATAAGCAGCTATATACAGTATTTGCAGGACTGTGTTCATGGATTGATTGGGTTTGTGGTCCTGATTTAAAACTCTCTGTGCTAGTTCATCATTGGTACTGAAGCAAAGCGATGGTGCTGGAGAGAGAAGGCATATTTTATGGTGTTGCTATAGAGCCAGAAGGGAATGTGGCTTGTATTTGCACATTTGCAAATGAAAAGAGAGAAGTGGTCATGAGGGAACATACCTTTTTGCAGACTCTACTACTTGTATAGCAGCATATAAGCTGTTTTTCAAATTCTATTCAAATCTAAGTATGAAAATTCATTTGATTTAAAGAGAAAAATTTGTAAAATGTAAAAAAAAAAAAAAATACATTGTGTTCAAGATTAAAAAAAGAAAAGACTAAATGCATTTTATACATTAAGACATTAAGATGACTGAGCACATTTTACTTGTTGTTTTCTAGAATTCCCTATATAGTAAATATGTGATGACAAGAAAGCAATCCACAATTACTGATACAAACTAACGTTATGCCTCAGCCAATAGTCATATTGATTTCATTTTTAAATGCAATCTATTTTATAACAGATGCATGTGGCAGAGGTAAAGATTTTTATAACAGCAGCAACAACTTCAGCTCCAACTGTTCAGAGCAGCAAGTAGCACTACACAACATGGCTTTTGTACAAGAGTGCAAACAAAAGGCAATTAACAAGAGATGCTATGGGGGGCCAGCGCTGTACAATAGACAATGAGAGTTCAGGGGTTTTTGCTTGGCTTGGTGTTTTAGCACTGATTGTATCTTGAAGAGAGGAGTGAATGCTGCTACCGGGTCTATTATGCAGTTTATAGGCTTCCTGCTGCTGGTTTAGTCACTGCTCAGTGAGAGCTAGATTCTATAGAGACTGAGATATTCTCTTGTTTACTCCACTGTTTTTATTTTATTTATTATTTGGGTATATATATATTTGGGTAAAATTTTATATTTTTAGTTTGATTATTGTGTGTAAAAATACCCCCAGGGCATCCAAGATGTAGGTGACTTTGTTTCTTCAGTAGAACACAAGGTTAAACACGGTATACATCATCCTGAGAGTAGACCCTCTCTTGTTTACATTAGAGACACTTTGGAGATAAAAAAAAAAAAAGCTCGGAAGACTGTCACAAGACGACCGGAGTACTTGTCTGCTGTGTAGTTTCGTATGCATGTTAATTAATTTACTCAGGTTTTCTGTTGCATTTTAGTGTTGCTGAAAACCTCAACGTCTGTGTGTTTGGCCGTTTCTCAAATGAAAGGCTTGCATAACCAGCTATATACAGTATTTGCAGAACTGTGTTCATGGATTGATTGGGTTTGTGGTCCTGATTTAAATCTCTCTGTGCTGTACATCATTGGTACTGAAGCAAAGCGAAGGTGCTGGAGAGAGAAGGTGTATTTTATGGTGTTGCTATAGAGCCAGAAGTGAATGTGGCCTGTATTTGCACATTTGCAAATGAAAAGAGAGAAGTGGCCATGTAGAAACCTTTTTGCAGATTGTACTACTTACGTATATAGCAGCAAATTACTATTTTTTTTCTGAATCTGATTAAAATTAATATGATTTTGACAGAAAATTAAATTCATAAAAAATAAAATGCATTATGTACAACACAAAGGATCATTATGCAAAAATATAACTAATACATTTTATGGGGCAGGCAGGAGCTATGATCCTCATTTTATACTTTTCTAGAATTCTCTATATTGTAAATGTATGATGACAAGAAATCAATCCACAATTACTGATACAAACGAACGTTATGCTTGAGCCAATAGTCATATTGATTTCATTTTTAAATGCAATCTATTTTATAACAGATGCATGTGGCAGAGGTAAAGATTTTTATAACAGCAGCAACAACTTCAGCTCCAACTGTTCAGAGCAGCAAGTAGCACTACACAACATGGCTTTTGTACAAGAGTGCAAACAAAAGGCAATTAACAAGAGATGCTATGGGGGGCCAGCGCTGTACAATAGACAATGAGAGTTCAGGGGTTTTTGCTTGGCTTGGTGTTTTAGCACTGATTGTATCTTGAAGAGAGGAGTGAATGCTGCTACCGGGTCTATTATGCAGTTTATAGGCTTCCTGCTGCTGGTTTAGCCACTGCTCAGTGAGAGCGTGATTCTATGGAGACTGAGATATTGTCTTGTTTACTCCATTATTTTATTTTATTTTGTTTTTTGTTTTATTTATTATTTGGGTATATATGTTTTAATATGTTATATAACTTTTTAGTTAGATTATTGTGAGTAAAAGTTATAATTACATGATTAGCATGCTACATTTCCAAAAATAAAAAATCCTATCCCAGCATTTTGGACCATAGACAGGGAAGCACCATGCAAGATGGCCAGTCCATTGTAGTTTTTTTTTTATATAATTAATTTATTTTATAAATATTTTTACATGTACAACATTGTTTTAAAAATATAAAATTCTCAACAGAACTTAAGGGGTTAAAATAGTTTTTTGTTATATTTTATCAAATATGTTTTTTATAATTTCTTAAAATAACCTTTTCAAAATTATCAAGATGTACACAAATAACTTTTACATTTTTTCACCAAATGTTTATTACATTTGTGACACATAACAATACAAAGAGTCATCCCCAGGGTGCTGTTTTCACCTACCCCATTGCATTCTGGGGCATTTCTTTTGAACAGGAAGTGAGGAGGATTATGTGCATATCCTTGCTAAATCAACAAGTCTCCAGCGACTGTGGGGTGGCATTATTCAGCTGTCAGCCAATCCGCACCTCGCTGCTTTGCTACACAATTCACATGCTCAACAATAGATGTTGTTTCCAGCACTGGGCCCTTTTAGGACAGCTGAGAGAATATATGAGTTAATGTCCTTTAGACTTCAGCTCACTCTCGATTTTATTAAGCCTGCTCAGGGATTTAGCCCAATTCGCCTATGTATTTGTCACAGCCCATTATTT
The DNA here is from genome assembly GCF_001515625.1 of Sinocyclocheilus rhinocerous. Lineage (NCBI taxonomy): Eukaryota > Metazoa > Chordata > Actinopteri > Cypriniformes > Cyprinidae > Sinocyclocheilus > Sinocyclocheilus rhinocerous. The sequence continues at coordinate 1,139,194 of NW_015642528.1, forward strand.
AGAGAAACACGCAGGATGGAGTATGGCTGCAATGACGCTTGTATGTATTGCTCTAATCCATCATCGTAAAGACGTCATCAGAAATCCAGACACGTCACCATCTCATATTGTTTAATGTCACAAGTTAGAGAAGACAAGGTTTTTCTTAATGTTTCAAAGTGCACACTTGTACTGCCACCGCTCTTGAACAGTTACAGTCCTAATTAGGATTAAGGAAGAGGTCAGTGTGCTTGTACTAGAATGTGAGGCATTTGCAGTGAGCGGGGATGACGCCATCTGTGCTGAAAGCAGTGAGCGGCTAATTCTGGAGCGGAGTGCGAGTGCGACACGATTTACAGATTTCGGCTGGAGCCTCACGGCGAATACGGGATCCTCCGATCAGCTGATTTGGTGAGCTAAATTAGGGCCTTTTATCGCTGACGGAGGAGATAAGCATAGTCTAAATAATATGTGCATGTATGCAAATGCGTTTCATATCTCTCATTATCAGTTTCTGTGGAAAGCAGTTGTTGAAATGGCATCTGAGAGCCACGAGGGTTAAAAATAAGCCTCTAGTAGATCTTATCGGGGGACGGTCAGTGCTCCTGCCCACAAATGGGACGGGAGGAGATGCCCAGCTCTGACTTACCTGCAAATGCAACCAATTAGTATGCCGCACAGTCTCTGCCTGCTGTTGACAGCTGCTATAAATAGCAAAGGCTTCTCCAACGGTAACCTGTTCTCACCCCTGTGGAAAATAACTCATGGTCTTGCTTCGTACAACTGCCCTCTGAATAATCACTCACCTGTGTTGGGAGACGTTCAGTGATGGTGGTTAATTGAGGCTGCATTTTAACCCTCATGTTCTGTGCTGGGGTCTCTGAGACAGGGCCATTTTAATAGCTTGAAAAGCACTTACAGATCAAGTTGATACAGCAAGGCTTTTCCTATGCATACTTATTATAAACAAAATAAAAAATACATGCTAAAAAGTATATTGAATTACTGATGTTTGGGGTCTCAAGGACTTTAGATTTGTACACATTTTGTACACACTTTAGATTTATTTTATTTTGTTTTGTTTTTTATTTTATTTTATTTTATTTATTTTAAAGGTTGAAGTGATGCTGAAGCATCTCAGACCGAAGGCCGAGAAACATGGAAAGATGGCCAGTCCATAGTACCTTTTATTTTAAAATGTTATTTTTTATTTCATTATTGTTTTTTTTTTTTTTTATAAATGCGAGTATTTTTATATAATGTTTTGACTTGAACTGTTTTAAATGATAAAACGGTAAATTCAGTTTTAACAGAACTTAATTTTTTAATAGGCCTATATATTTTAACAAATATTTGTATTAAAAAAATTGTGAAATTGTCCCACTCAAAAGTGATCCGCCTTTGTACTGTTGCTATCAGGAATGCTTTTGTTCTGCCATCAGGCCCTGTCCCGATTAATTTAGTATTCATTCACTCCCACTGCCTGAAACTGTGTCACAAAACAAAGGTTTCGATTGGTGTTCATGTGGACTTCAACCATGTGATGTGTGACACTAAACAAGGGGTCTATTTTTATTGGAAAAAAGAGTTAATATAATCAATCCCAGTTATTTCATGTGACTGGAATGTGAGGTGGAAAGTATTCCTAATATGACATAACTGTGAAATTAATTTCCCTGTACTGCTTTTTGATGCCAAAATACAGTATTTCCAAATGCAATCAACTGAAGCCATACTCAGTTATTTTGATCTTCCATCACTAAATCATACCTGACTGTCAAAGTCTCACCTCATTTGAAGCTTGTTGCCATGCAGAAGGGGCATAATGGGATACAGGACAGAGATGTGGAATGGGAGATACGCACACCGGTCCTGTGAACTCCAGTCGGCTGGAGGACAAAAGGAAAGGGGGCCTCCTGCAGTAACTAATGCTGACGCAAAGTGACATGTACTCAGGCATTCTGTGACACCGCTGCCCCTCTCTCACTGGCTCAACTCAAGCTTAGTCTTTGACCTGGCTAGATCAGAGGGGAGCTTGGCTGGAGTCTAGCCCTCAAATACCTCCAAGAGACCCATAGCATCCACACGTGAATGCAAAAATTACAAATGCAAAGAGCAGAGCCTCTGGCGAAAAGTGAACTGTCACAGACCACCAAATTTAGAAGTAATGCAAATGAATCCTGTTGCACATGATAGTGCAACCTAGTCTAGTCTACCTAAATTTACCTCATCTAAATAAATAAATTGCTTCAGGATAGCTTCCATCCATCTTTAATTTGTTAAAAAAAAAATCTTAATAGTTTTTTTCAGTTCTTTAAATTGTTTAATTTGGATCATTTTAATATATTTGTATATGTATTTATATGTGTCGTTTTAGAAATCTATCTGCCTATCTATCTATCTATCTATCTATCTGTCTGTCTGTCTGTCTGTCTATGTAGATAGTGAGAGAAATTATATTTATATATTTAAAAAGGTGTATGTATACATATATGTTTGTATATATATATATATATATATATA
>NW_015642528.1:1142193-1151856 GCF_001515625.1 Sinocyclocheilus rhinocerous
ACAACTTTTTAAAAAAGAATATATATATATATATATATATATATATATATATATATTACAGTATATTTATATATAATCTATATATTGCAAAAATTAGTATTTACATTTTTTTTTAAATATTTTTAAATATTTAGTTTAGCTTATTTTTGGGATATATCACATATATAGGATCTGTATGTTGACAGACGTCTTAAGCTGTTGCATGCCATTTTCTGAGCGTCCCACCACGGGTGGTGTGTTTCTAAGACGCTGTGTCAAGTTAAAAATAGTCAAACTTTTAAAAAGGTGTCTCAATTCCCCTGCTTTCTGTTTCGTTCCTTTCGTTCTTTGTCTACTTGTTTTTGAACACAGGAACACTCCTTATGTAAAGGCTCTATAAGAAATATAATTATAAAAAGTAAAAAAAAAAAAAGTAATTTTAAAAAGGTTGCACATCTTCACAAAGACAATGAACATTCCACCTAATGTAGACCACAGTGTTTTCGTCAGAGGTGCAGTTCAAGAGGAATGCCTGCTTGTTCTACACTTGCACTTTGAAGTGACGCCTAGTGACATTTGCTCAGCAGCTGAAGGAATATCAGAGGTATTTTTGTTGTGGAGATTGCCTTATCTTTGCTGAATGCTACTATTTTTAGTCTTGGTGGAACAAGAAACAAACCAATTTCTTCCTTGATAGAAAACTAGCAGTTCACAACAGAGTAATGGGACTTTGGGAATATGTTGCGTAAGAGAATCATTTTTCTCAGTTGAATAGAACCCAGAGAATACAGATAGATCCAACATGAAGGTTACATAGAAATGAACAAGATGTACAGCCGATGTAATGACTGTGTCTAGTTCCCTGAGGTACCTTCCTCTCAGCTTTCATTATTAGATGTCTTGAGATTAGATGAAATTGATTAGTCTGAGGGCAGAGCAAGAGGTCATTACTGTCATTTCTCCAGCAACTTGGGAGTTTTTTAGACTGTAAGCGACTGAATATTCAACTTCAGACCTTTAAAAATTAAGAATTTCTCTTTAATCTTATGTACTTATGCAAAATAGTCTTTGTTGAGCCTTTCTGACTTGTAACACGCATGCAGATAAAACCATAGCAGACCTAAATGTGTAAATAAAGAGATAAAACTGTAGACCGTTGAGGTAATTCATTTGGGCAGCATCAGGAGAGTAAGAGCCGTCCACAGCTGTAAAAACACCACCATTACTGACTCAAAGCTTAAACCTCTACACTTTTGTTGATGCCGTTGTTTTCATGAGTTCTGAGAGGTCAGCTAAGCTACTTTCCCTAGAGCAGGTGGGATGTCCTACGCAGGAGATTATTTGTAGAGGGGGTTACTGCCATGTCAAGTATTGAGGTGACTGGCTTCACAAGTAGCCTTATCTCAACTGAAATTCATCTTCACGTGGGATTTTCCTCTTGTAAATTTATGCTTATTAAAGAATATTGGAATACAGTGGGCATTTTTTGCATGTAGTAAAGTGACTTTCCTCTCCTCTCTCTTTGATTAACAAACTTATTTGTTCATTTATTTGTTTGTTTGAAAATAATTTTTATTTTGAGATTAATAATCCAGAACTATTTTTCATATTTTTATTGACAGCAAGTGATTTAATATTAATATATTAATGGGATTTCGCATTTAAAATAAATGTATGTGTATATTGTATATTAATAACTATATATAGGCTATATATATATATATATATATATATGAAGAGTTCATTTGCAAAAACGTGTAAGTAGTTTCGTCAAAGCTGACTAGACGTGCTAGCTGAGAGAAGTTTCGTCAAAGCTGACTAAAAGTGATCGAGGATGGATAATTTCGACGAACTTGATGAACCTGTGATACCTTCTTCAGGGCGAAAAAGGAAAATAAAAGCTGAAACGTTTTCACGGAACCTTGCAAAAGCAGCGCGTTACAATGGTGAGGGAAAAGCTCCGTGTATTGCGTGTAATCACATCCATACAGTTTATGATCACAAGAACAACAACGTTTGTCAGGCATCTACATTGTCATCTGAGGAGATTACAAAGATTAAACGAGTGTTTTTTTAAACTCTAAAACATGAAATGTGGAGTTATCTGCTTTTGCAAAAAAACGACTGTTGGAGATATCTGCTTTTGCTATTAAACAATCTTTTAATATGTAAAAAAAAAAAACATACTTTCAATGAACTTTAATTTTGTAAATTACCTGTATTTGTTTAAGTTATTATTACTTAATCAAAACAACCCAACTGCCGTTTGATTGATATTACTTGGAATGCACAATAAAAAAAACGTGATTTCTGAAAAAAATAAATAAAAATGGAGTTATCGGTTTTTGCAAATGAACTCTTCATATATATATATATATTTAGCTTTGGGGAAAAAATCCAAGATGGCAGATGAAATGTTGATTATAAATATAATTCAAACCATTTTACCCAGAATTTGTGTGAATATGGAGTTGCTGCCTATGTAAAGTGTTGCACATCAGTCACTGTGAGGCTCTTTGTCCATTAAGATGCTCCCTTAGAAGCCAGCTGCCTATGTAGGCGGTAGGTAGCCCAATAGAATTCAGAACAGAGCCTTAATTCCTCCTGTCAGCGTCAAACAAAAACAAATGCCAAAATGCCCATGAGACGAAATGTGAATTTAAAACATGTTGTCTCCTTTGTTATTTCTCAATGGTTTAGAAATCCAACACTCAAGTTTATACCATGCATCCACACAAGTGTCCGTACAGGCTCGGAGGGTGTAGTGTAAGAAACACACTGCTCAGCGAAGTCACACTGGGAATATTGCTGTACAGTTATCCATGTGTCAGTGGAGGAGGATTTGCGACCTCTTGCACATCATGAATTGTTCAGGGCTACAAACATACAGATCATTTTAAAGCTGCGGGGCCAGAGCCCGGGTTCGGCTCTCCATGTGATATCGCTCCTCCAGCTTTACAATCTATTCCAGTTGGATACGATCAACATCCAATCAAATCCCAGTGAAGTAGACCCGGGATGTGTAATGAATGGCTCTGTGGGCATCTCTTTCTCAGCCAGTGAACAACCTCCCCTCCTCCCCCCAGCAAAATGAATCAATGCTGCAGTTTAAAAATAACAAGGAATATTATCCACTTCATGCATTGCTGAGTGAACCGCATGTGTTGAATGCTCTCTGACAGGCTGCATCAGAGCAGAATGTGTTTCAGCGTTTCTGCACGCCGGTCGCAGATCACGATGCAGGGTGTGGTGGGGTTTAAACGCTGTGCTGGGGAGGCTGTCCAAACAGCCCCATGATTCTGGCCTTATAGCTCATTTCTCTGTGGTGTAATGTTTCTCCATGGCCGTCATGCTGAGTTAGGTGTCGATGCCAGGATTAGAAAATGGCCTCCTCGAATAGGGCGACCCCTTTGTTGACCTTTTTCACCATCGTGCCGTTTTTGAGTTTAATTCCAAGGTGGTCCATTTGTGCGGTTTTGAAGAAGTATTCCAGGCATGATGTTGATTACTTCAAAATATTAATTTGGACTTGTCCCTCCCTTTCTTTAAAAAAAAAAAAGAAAAGAAAAAGTGGGAATGATTTAAGAGCAGAAATGTGAAGCTTATCATTTTTTTTTTATTTAATTTTCATTAAATTTATCAAAAGTGACTGTAAGGACATTTATAATGTTACAAAAGATTTCAAAATCAGCATATTAGAATGATTTGTAAAGGATCATGTGACACTGAAGACTGGAGTAAAGGCTGCTCAAAATTCAGCTTTTCCATCACAGAAATAAATTATATTTAAAATATATTAAAATAGAAAAATGTTATTTTAAATTGTAATCATATTTCACAATATTACTGTTTTTATTTATTTATTTATGTATTTATTTATTTATTTTTTGATCACATAAATACAGCAGTGGTGAGCATGATAAGACACTTATTTCAAAACATATTACTAACCCCAAACATTTGAATGGTGTGTGTGTATTTATTTATTTTTAATAAATATAACTTGATATAACTTGATGTGACACAATCACATCATGTTAAAATGCATATTGTTTACGTCTTGTGGCTGTATTGAAACAGTATTTTAGTGTTTACAGCCCAATTCACTTCCAATATAAGTACCTCACTGTTAGCCGGACCCTTTTTTAAAAAATAAAGAAGAGGGATAAGTGGAAATTAAATTTTGTGATAATCAACATTGTGCCACAAATACTATCCATTGAGTTTTAACAGCATGCAGATGCATTATGTAGATATGGAAATTAGGCTAAGTCAGGAAGCTCTCTCTCTCTCTCTATTATAATATTCAGTTCTGTAATGCCTAGGATTTTACCGGGGCATTACACTAAGATTACTGAAGAGAACCAACAGTTATGCCTCTAAAGGAAGAAGTGGAAGATTACAGCTTGGCTAGGATTGTCACATCTCATCCAGCTGTGCTCTCCAAACAGGAAGAGAGAGGTCAGGATATGTAGGTCATAGAGCACCTGCCTTGTTTGAGGGCTCAATTATTCCTCAAATGGCATCAGACCACAGAGACTTTACCCGACAGGACAGACCTTACATCACCGGGTGAGGTGTACGGAGGCGAACATTACTGACACTAGCTATGGTTTTGGTAATGCTGAGCACCAGCCTCCTGTTTGATGATATGATAGGACAGGATGTGGCAGGCAGAAAAAGGAGACGGGAGACATCGTCACCACTTCCTGCCCGTCTAGAGTGGCCTTTGTGTCCTCCATATGGCTGCATATGATTGTAAAAGAGGATGTAAGCACGTGTGGATGTGTTTGTGTGTGAGGTGTGTATGTATTGTTTTTTTGTTGTTGTTGTTGTTGTTTTTTGGGGGGCACATCCTGCATCCTTTCCCATTACATCATTGCACTGATCTGCACCTCTTCTTACAAGTTCTAAATTAAATACTAATATTTAGTCATGCCTAATTGATCTATCTGACTAAAGGAAATTGTGAAGACAATTTTTCATATTTTAAAGTATGACATCCATCTCATACTGTTTTATACACAATAAACAGCATTGTTTTAGCTCTTCAGTCTATGCAAAATCTAGTCAGGAAAACGTTGTTTGTGCATGCTGATTTCATCAGAGTAAACCGGTGTTGTTATTATCTAAAACTAAAACAATTATTCTATGGTAATTGAAATGAGAATATAAATGTTAGCTGAAAAACTTAAACTTATAAAAAATTTAATGAAAAGTAGAAATGTTGCCTTGGCAAATAACTGAAACAAGTTGGAAGTTGAAGTACTAAAATTATTCAAACTAAAACTGAAATAAAAATAAGTGTGAGCTAAATCGAAATAATAATAAAAAACTAATAAAAAGATCAAAAGCATATAAAGAAATTACTGAAATTAAAATGAAATATATAATAATTCAAAATATGAATCAATTCCTTAATAGTATATAAATAATACTAAAATAACACTGAATCCTACTAGGGTGTGTGTGCACAGTGTGAGTAGTAATATCCTGATTCACAATCATTATGAATTGATTCTTTTTAATGATTTGGTCAAAAAGACTCATGAAACAGCCTCAAACTTACTCACTCAATAAATCATCCCGAGCCATTACTAAGTTCAACTGAGTCATTTTTCATTTGTGTCTGGTTTGAAATGAACGTGAGAATTGTTACTCTGATGTAAACTTTTGATTTGTGAGAATTACATCGGTCTGTTTACTCTTTGGTTGTTCCTGTGTCAATGTACATAAAAATGCATATTCACAACACAGTTATGTTGTGTAAATTAATAATGGTATTCAGGAACAAAAAGAAAAAGTATGGATATTTCTGACAGTGATCTTCGTAATACTGTCTTTCTCACTTTTTTACCGCAACACACTGATGTGGTTTCTCAGTCAGATTTGCTGCTACTTCTGTTGTATTGCTAGCCTTGTTCTGTGTTAGATGGATGAATTCTCAAGAGCCTTGGCCCAAAATACAATCATCAAAGATTCATAAAAATTATCCCTAGCAATCAGATGGCCATTAAAATTTCAGTGCCCTGAATATATGCTCTTTCATAAAAAACAATGTTTTTGATATTTAAATGGAAGATTATGACACAAAATTACCTTATTCCAGTAGCTGATTATGAATTGGGTTCAATTGCTTATCCATGGTAGTGCTAGAATTGCTTTTAACCATCCAGCTTTTCATAGGGAGTTAACCTTTAGCCTTTTAAATTGGTAAAGAAAGTGATAAGGTTTATAGGTCATGTTCTATGCAAATATAACAGTGTTTTTCTTCCTCTGTGAACCTTCATTACTAGATTCATTTAAATTATTTTAAACATTTTCTTGATGTTGGACAAAAACGATGAGACACAAATCTCTAAAATTAGTATGAACTTCAAAGTTGACCTTTTTGATTTAGCATGTTTATTAGCGGCTACATGAACTTAGCGAGCCCCCTGGCCTTCACTTTAAAGCAGTCAGCTGTTTTTCATAACAGAACGGAGACTGCTTGTCAGTCTACACAATTCTTTGCGGTGGGACGCTTTTACATCAGTGATGTTTGTTGTGAGAGTGAAACTAAAAATGGCTGGTAACATATCCGTTCACAGCTTACCGTAATGCGAAGAATGTGTGCTGTCAGGGTAGAGGGTTTGGCCACTGGGCTCGACTGTTAATTGAGTTTCAGAAATCTTTAGAGAAATACATTGGTACCAATATCACATGTGGTTTAGACCGTAACGATACCCCCCCAAATGTCAAGTTGTTAATTCAACATAAAACTGATGTTTGTTTGTGTCTTCTCATTACAGGCTACATCAGCACCTTGTATATATATATATATATATATATTATACTCTGATGCATTTATTTGATCAAAAGTACTTTAAAAACAGTAATGTTGTCAAATTTTATTACAATTTAAAATATTTGTTTTCTATTTTAATGTTTATTCTTGTGATGGCAAAAGCTGTATTTTCAGCATCATTACTCCAGTCCTCAGTGTCACATGATCCTTCAGACATCATTCTAATATGCTGATTTGGAGCACAATAAGTATTTCTTAATATGATCAAAGTTGGAAACAGTTGTGCTGTTTAATATTTTTGTGGAAACAATACACAATTCTTTGCGGTGGGACGCTTTTACATCAGTGATGTTTGTTGTGAGAGTGAAACTAAAAATGGCTGGTAACATATCCGTTCACAGCTCACAGTAATGCGAAGAATGTGTGCTGTCAGGGTAGAGGGTTTGGCCACTGGGCTCGACTGTTAATTGAGTTTCAGAAATCTTTAGAGAAATACATTGGTACCAATATCACATGTGGTTTAGACCGTAACGATACCCCCCCAAATGTCAAGTTGTTAATTCAACATAAAACTGATGTTTGTTTGTGTCTTCTCATTACAGGCTACATCAGCACCTTGGCAGTCATCCTCAAGACGACGAATGCTAAACCATGGGTCAATGAGTTTGAATGTAAGGCTGAGTAATTTGCTCTCCAGCAGTCGTTAGCTGCTGATTCTAACATTAAACAGGCCATTGGAACTGCTCACGAGCTCTTTCATTTTCTCTCCCTATGCAGCGATCGAGCTGTCCTGCATGATAGAGTCAATCTCCACTACTAATCCCAGAATAGAATGGAAGAAGATTAAGAAGGGAGAGCCCAGTTATGTATATTTTGAAAAAGAAATAGCAGGTAAGCTATACAACACTCTACTGAACACTATGCCATACAACAGTTGCTAACATTCAGTTAATGCAATACTTGACATGAAAGTACAGTATATTTCTACAACATTTAATAATGTTGGTTAATGTTAATTTCTACATAAACCACTATTAAAAGATTTGGGGTTGTAAGATTTTTTTATATATATATATATATATATATATATATATATATATATATATATATATTATACTCTGATATATTTATTTTTCAGCCCTGATTATAAGGAATGAGATAATCTACAAAATAAAAGAAATCAAAGCTCAATAATAGGCAACTATATGAACACCACTGAAATACTGCATGGTGCAATACACTCTCCTCAGCAAGCAGTCAGTGTTAAACAAAACACACGTCAGGCTGCACTTACCATTTTTTTGTTATTCTACTTGATCATGTGAAGAACAAGACTCTACAGGGCGTGTTCAGGGCTATATGAGGAAACCTCTGAAACTGCATCTGAGTTTAATCAGGGGTCTAAAAGGGGAAAGAGCAGCATGTTCAGTTGGCCAGGATGCTTGCAGTTGGAGTCACTAAGGTGCATGTGTGTGAGGATGCTTTCTCTTCTCTGAGATGGTCTCTTGTGTGCCATGCAGTGAAGCCCGTCGTGCCCAGATGCTCCGTACCCAAGTCCGTCCCGGTAGGCAAACCCGCAGAGCTGCATTGCTTGGAGAAAGAGGGCTACCCAAAGTCCCAGTACCAGTGGTTCCGCAACAAGGAGGAGATCCCAGAGGATCCCAAGAGCAGCCCAAAGTTCTTCAACTCCACCTACACCCTGAGCGGAGAGATGGGCACTGTGGTGAGTTGGGAAAAAGAGGCGATGGGGTAGGCGTAGGGATATTTTTGGCGAGCCAGTTGATGTGCGATGGGCTCAGCCATGAAGGGAATCTGCTGCCCTCATTTGCACATTCCAGAGTGCCATTCTCCGCCATTTGTACTCCGTGCCCTCGTCAACCTTCACACCACTTTTTAAAGTCTGACCTGCGCTTGCAGTACAGCCTCTTCCCCCCTGAGGAGACAACCTCTGAAGAGTTTACTGTGTGTCTTTTAAGATCTGCAAGAGCCTCGCTCAACACTTCTGTCTTGCTTTTATAACATACGCATACACAAAGATGCTTCTAGGTTTCATTTGTTTGATGAGAAGGTCCTTAAATTTAGTTAATATTTCATCATGTCATTTTAATCAGTTTTGGCATCTAATTTTAGGTGACTAAAAACATTTTAGTTGATGCAAAAGTTCAAAAATAAACCAAAGATTTAAACATTTAGTATATTAATTTTCAAAAAGTGGTCACACTTTAGTTTAAGGTCCAATTCTCACTATTAACAAACCATTAACTATGACTTTTGCCTCAATAAACTTCTGATTTGCTGATTTTTAATCGTTAGTAAGGTAGTTGTTAAGTTTAGGTATTAGGGATGTAGTATATGATCATGTAGAATATGTGCTTTATAAGTACTAATAAACAGCCAATATGTTATTAATAGGTATGCTACTAAGCAACTAGTTAACAGTGAGAATTGGTCTCTATACTAAAATGTTACCAAAAAGGTTTAGTCCACAGAAACATTGTTAGTTCCTTGTCAATATCTTGCAGTGTTTTTTCTTGTCATATGTTAGCCATAACTGAATGATTTTAATTAATTTAAAAATGCACAAAATGTTTAAAATGAATATTTTGAAAAGAAAGTTAAAGAGAAATGTAATTATTATTTGTTACAATTTCGATTACAGTTACAATTATTATTTGAAAAACTATTATAACATTCTCATTTTTTAATCCATTTAATGCATCCATGCTAAATAAATATATATATATATATATATATTTTTTTTTTTTTTTTTTTATAATATATATTTTAATTCAGATTTTTCATATATATTTAGATTTATGTTTTTTACAGTTATGTAAAAAATTTTTTTGGGGGGGGGGTTGTATGTTACCCTAGTTAAAAATATACCTTGGTTTTGA
>NW_015642528.1:1152144-1190264 GCF_001515625.1 Sinocyclocheilus rhinocerous
ATATATATATATATATTTTTTTTTTTTTAATCATACTGAGCCCAAACATTATGCAAAATGAGCTGTCAACTTAAACCACTGTAATTTATGATCTTCAGAAATTCAGTGCGGTCAGGAAGGAGGATGCTGGAGAATATTACTGCAGAGCCAGGAATGAGGCTGGGTTCTCCGAATGTGGACCGCAGATGATGGAAGTTTGTGCGTATTTTGATCGCCTTTTCACATGTGATAAGGACACCCTGCAAAGCCACGATCTCACGCTTGGCCTTTTTCTGTAGATGACATCAACATTGCTGGAATCATCCTGGGCGTAGTGGTTGTGGTGACGGTCCTTCTGTGTATAACAGTGGGCATCTTCTGTGCCTATAAACGAGGCTACTTCACCAGCCAGAAGCAGACGGGAAACAAGTAAGCACACGACTTCCGTCTGAGTCACACTCTGTCTCAGAGCAGGTTTGACTCACCGTTTTATTGCTTTTTTCCATTTCATCACCCAAGGAGCTCCTGAATGTTTCCAGCTCAGTCCTAACATCACATGTAGTCTGTTCAGATCTTTGAAATACATAGTAGTGACTGTCGGCTTAAAATGTTTTGCAGATGTAAACTGACAGGTTATATTTTTTTCTCCCCAGTTACAAAGCTCCAGCAAAAGGAGATGGAGTGGACTATGTCAGAACAGAGGATGAGGTATGGGAAAATAAAGAGATGTTATTTTGTATTAAGGCTTCCAAGAGCTTAAGAAATCTCCTGGAAAGTCTAGCAGTTTAAGACAGGGAATCAGTTAAACCTCCTTCACTCAATCTTCTCTCTTTCAGGGGGATTTCCGACACAAATCCTCGTTTGTCATCTGAGAGGAGGAAGACGGGTGATGGAAGAGATGTGGAATTACGTTGAAAGTTATTGGCGCTATTATACCTCGCAGACACAAATCCCCAAAAGAGGACACCGACGTCGGAGCTGCCATTGAACGTGCCTCGCTTTACGGCACGTCTGCAAAAACACCATTTGTATTTGCCAAAGGTGACAAATAATCATGTCTGATCACTGTTTAAAGACACTAGATGTTACTTGTTTGTTTAATTCAACTTTTACAGCCCCTTTTTACTAAAATTTCACCTATTGTAAAATTTCAGTAGAACCAGACATACAGCAAGAAAACGTTTTCCTCGAATCTTCTGTCTTTTTAAAACATTTATTTTGTACTAGGTAAATTTGTCAGACTATTTTTGATGGAATATATTTTAAAATGCCTACAGAAAAAAAAAAAAAAGGTTTACTTTTTTAAATATTTGTAAAATACTAACCTGGAAGCCAGTACTTTTTTTTCAATTTGGTTGTGAAAGAAACCATTTCCACCAACTTCCCATCCTCTGTTTTAGTCATTCAACAAACAAATAGTGTACAAGACCACTCCATGTGTGGATGTTTTGCTTTCCATTCAGATTTCAAATCCTTTCAATGGTATATCCAGCGACACCGGCTTCAATCATAGGTCTTATGTACTTACTATACTGCTGGGATTTCATGTTAATAGTGAAAGGACGTTCCATGTTCATGTTTGTAGATAGTCTTAGACAGTGAGTATCTTCGGAAAAACACCAGCGAAAAAGCTGGAGAATATTTTGAAAGACCAGTGCTGCGTATCCTTGATTTTAAGTGTCCTTCTATGCTAGCTGTTTATCTTGTATATAGTGAATATACTGTCTAGGTTGTTTATTTTTATTTTTTATTTTTTTCTTCTCTTTATCTCGCTCTACATCTTTTCTTTTTTTCTTATTTGAGCGAGAAACACTCTCCATGTTACTTTTTAACATAACAGGGTTTGTTTGTTGGCTAACTGTACTGGTTGTATATATATCCACTGTGAGCTACACTGTGCATAAGAAGTTTCTGGTTTAACCAAACGTTGAACGAGGCAAATATGACACTCTTTCCATGGAAAACCGAATTGGTCATGGTAGAGAGGGGATCTGCCTTATTAAATACATTAAAAAAACAATCTGGAACAATGTACACTTACATTTTCTTCCATAGCAATGATTATGGGTAAATTTGGACTATTCACACATACTTTTGAAGATGTTAAAGGGTACAATCCGCTGAAACTAAATGCTATTGATAATATTTTATGAGTAAAACCATTTTTTTTTTTAGTCTACAATATTCTCAGAAAACTTCATAAATCATTCCTCTTAAGTGCCTTCCTCTGTAGACGGTGACAATAATGCAATTTTCAATTGTTAAATGCTGTAGCAGTTAATTGGAATATGCAGAACAATTTTTCTAATTCACATCCAATTCATCGCTCTTAAACCAGGTCAGTAATTAGAAAATAACAGGTGTTTGAGAGGAATGATAATGTTCTGTGCTCACTGTTTTGGTCACACATATCTAATATTATATATTTTATTGTAAATAGACCTGTTGTTGTGCATTGATTTGGGGATTTTTTTTTTTTATTGACGTAGATATTCTATTATGTATTAGTGCCTAAATGTAGAATGAAATAATGTTTCAGGAGGACAGAGCACTAGTGTTAATTCAGCAGATGGAATTGGATATTCATAGTTTCACTAGACATATGCGATGTATTATTGATTTATATAGTAAGTTAGAAAGCGAGGTATAGCCTACATTATGGGTCACACACAGCCCAATATCCCTGCATATGTCACTAGAGTACTGTGAGGGAAACAGAAAAAATCTGGTTTGAAAAAGGAAAAAAAAAAAAAAAGCAGGGAGAGCTGTACCAAATACTGACTGCCAAAAGAGCTTTTTCTCCAATTCCAGTATTATTCTGCTCCCAGGTCTCTTTCTTTTTTTATTTTGTTTGTAACTCTTGAGCAAGATTTTTTGGAAGCTGAGTTCAGTTTTTCACTTATTTTAGTTTCTGTGGAGTTTGTGGTTGTTTTGGAGACAGCTGGAATTTTAAGTGAAACATATTTCATTCACTGAATTCATGTAATGTCCCATTGGTTTGGGACCGGTACAAATCCTGTGTGAATTCTTGAACAGTATGCTTGTGATTAATAAAACTCACTTCTTAAATTCATTATGTTGTCTTCATGCTTTTTAAAATGAATTCATTGTCTAAAATAGATATGACTGTAACAGGTAATGAATGTCAGAGACAAAAATTGTGGAGTTCACGCCAATAAATAACGAATGAGTTATTGGGCCGATCATTTAAAGGTGCATAGTCTGCATACACTGTTTTACACGGGACTTTTGAAAATCCTGTAGGCCTACGCTCCAAAGAGATAAAGGCTCCAGACATTTAAGTAGTCTAATAAAAGCAGATTTATTTTACATGGAGGAGGTCACCTCATGGGGAACTGCTAACGTTATGTCCAGCAGAATATGTCTCATTATATGGACTTCTGCCCGTGGTGAATACATTTATCTTATAAACAAGTCCAAGTCGACTGCTATAAAAAACTAAATACTGAATGCAGCTTTAATTTTATGGTAGAGTTTCTTAATGTTAAAGGCAAATTGCTTATTTTATCCATAGAGTGCGAATTTACCTGACATACTTATTAATATTGAATGTTAGCCTTGGTAATACTTGGTTTCAGATCAAAAGAGAAATTAAATGGTATCGCCAGTCCACAATGTATGGTTGCTAATGCCCGCTCTTTCCTCTAACCACGTCTTATTAGTCTTATAAACGTGTCGGGCACAATCCACTTGTTACACCCAACAGCCGCCTCAAACAGGATTTGCAGGGTAACCTGATTAACGAGTTAACCCGAATCAGCAGCCCTGCCGAAGGGTCATCACTGCTGAGGGCTTCACCTCTGATCCACTGACCTCTCTAGATTAATCTAGTGGCTGTTTGGACACTGAACAGCTCTGGATCAAAGGACATAAATGAAGTGCTAACCAAAATTTGGTAAACAGCGCACTCTTCTGGTGCAGAAAGAACCATTTTCCCTAGTAGTTTGGCTGTATACGACAATGTACAGTACGCTGTATGGCTCCTTCAAATTATTCATAAATCCTTTAATCTGTGTGTGTAAATGCAAGTAAGTTGCACTGTCCTTGATGGGATTTGCAGATATATATAAGATTAGGATTCTCCATGTCTATGATAGATAGATAGATAGATACTGAGCTGGTTACTCACCATCAGTGTTGGGGAAAGTTACTTTTAAAAGTAATGCATTACAATATTACATAAAGGCATAACTAAACATAAATCTGAATGCCATCTGTACTTCATTTAAGAAACAGAAGAAGAAAAAAAGGATCAATTCTGAATGTAATGAATTCTGGAGTAAATACTGTATATAAGAAACATTAACAGTATGTCCATCCTTGTAGTATCAGTCCAGTTGATGGCAGTATAACTCTGATGATCACTAAACCACAAGAGAGGAAGAAAAAACTGTGTTGCCAGATCCCACTAGAAAAATAATCACTCTGCCTAGTCTGACAAATCTGCAGAAGGTTCCACAATCGAGAAAAATTGAGAGAAAATAAAATAAAACATTGTTTTGTGGAATTTCTAAATATTTTAAACTTTTATTCCAATCCTTAAAGCATCTGAAAAAAAGAATGGTTTTAACTCTCTAAATTACTTGCAATATTTATTAAAGCTGCAGTCTGTAACTTTTTTTGGTTAAAAATGATCCGAAATCAATATTTGAGCAAGTACATAATCAGCCAGTGTTCAAAACTATTGCCTTACTTTAGCCCGATTCACAACGGTTATCTTATAATAAGTTTTCTCATTTGAGTGGTACTGGTAGGTTTTCGCGGGAAATTCGAGCATGGCGCCGCGTCATTACGTCACGTCTGTAAACATAAAGAAGTTGTCCCCGCCACTAGGCTATCACATGTGCGGATCCTGCTAGAACGTGGCAGACTTGTTACTTACTTGTTCTGATGACAAAATAAGGTGAAAATTCTTATTTGGGTCATATATTTCAAGACGTAGGCTAGAATCTGTGAGTGTGAAGTACAGTAAATATCCACACCAGTGGGTGACTGACTGCTACACACACATACTCCGCATAACATTAGATTCATCCGCGCTGGAGCCACGCTGGAGCACAACCCCACGCATGGAAGATAATTCAGCACAGCGCTGGAGCCAAACTGGAGCACAACCCCACGCATGGAAGATAATTCCGCACACAGCTGCAATTCCAGGTTTTCAAACAGAGATGGCGACAAAGAGGCAAAATTTACTGACTGCAGCTTTAATTAATCTCCTTCAGTTTAATACTCTAATTTGTTTTAATTTGCTATCATATATTATTATATGAAATTATTATTATAAATTATACAGTATTTGTAGTGTATATATAGTATATGTGTGTGTGTGTGTGTTTATTTATCGTGGTGTGTTTACAATGATAACGCAGTGACACTTTACAACGAGGTAAAATGCATTAATAACAATTATAATTTAAATTAAAATATTATGCTCATGTTATTTAAAGAGGTTTAGCAAAGTTTTTTTTTTAATGACGATCAATCAAATTAAGCGGACATGGCAACACTGGAAGAAACCCTCGTTTAGGCAGACGCCTGCTTTTCTCGCGTGATTACACGTTCTTACGTCATACTTCTTTGCGTTAGTCAAGGGAACTGCAGAGCGATTTCACCTATATTTCTGTACAGAGCGTTTTCGTTCATTTAGTATTTTATCGTTCATGCGTTCCCGATTAAACACATATTTTATGGCTGTAATAGGACGTTGCAACGGATATTTTGGGTAAGATCTCATATGCATTCCGTTTCCTTAATAATATTCTGCAAGATACAGCCTATGGCTGTGTCTCAAAACCCAGTGTTCTGCCTATCTAGACAGCATTTTTGGACATCATAAGCGACCGACATAGCAAGGCAGTCTATGTAGGCAGCTCTCTGGGTTCATGCATACATGTAAATGTCTTACTGCATCAAAATAATGCTCAATAGAGCAATCGCAGTACTACTGCACCTTACCGTTACTTCTTTGGATAACGAGCAGGGCCAGAGTGAACTGTCATTTTTACTTTATTTTGTTCATACTTGATTATGATAAATTATTCCAACATGCCCACGCACCATATAAAACATTTGTTTTGTTTTAAAAATATCAACACTGTTAATAATGTTATTTTTAAATGAAACAATTCAAAAACAATTTGGTTAATTGAAATAAAATAAAACAAATATTAGATGAAAAATTTATGAAAAACTCAAAAAATAAAACAGAATTAAAATAAATTTATGATAGATAGATAGATAGATAAAAATGACAGAAGATAACAAAATTACTTAGACTGAAATTAAAATTAGAAACTGAAGATATAAAAATAAAAGCAAAAATATGAATACATTCTGTAATAATATAGAATTAATATAACCAAAAAGAGTGTCACAGATGTTATAGACTTTATGGAAAAAAAACAGGTTAGATTGACTATAATGAATTTTGAAGATGAAACTTTTACACTGACTGTAATTTATATTTGTCTGATTTGATCTGCAGTTATTTTATTAGTTAGGCTGGCTTATCAATATTGAAGTGTTTCTTATATAAAACTTAATTTAATAGGGTCACTTCTTCAAATCCTTCATCATAGCGTGATAGAGAGTTTTGTTTCCTTTTGGGAAATATTAGTTAATAGCAAACACAAGCATATATTGACTCACAGAATAAATAATCTAATCATAGATTAACTAATACTTTGTTGTATGAGCAGGATGGGTTGTGCAGACCTTATGTTATAGTTTGCTCTGTGTGGACATCGCCGCCACCGTGGAAGAAAACGGCAGCTCATGGCACCAGGCCTACACAAACTCGGGCTCCAGCCCCCTCCCAGCACCACCCGAACACTTGTGCAAGGCCTGCGGAGGCCAGTTTGACACCGTAAGAACGGTAAATCAGGTTCCATCTACTCCGATTCTGCTATTAAAGGGATAGTTCACCCCAAAATGAAAATTCTGTCATTAATTACTCACCCTAATTACTCATGTCGTTCCAAACCCGTAAGACCTTCGTTCTTCTTTGGAACACAAATTAAGATATTTTTGATTAAATCTAAAAGCTCTCTGACCCTGCATAGACCGCAACGCAACTGAAATGTTCCCAGTCCTAGAAACGTAGCAAGGACATCGGTAAAATAGTCCACGTGACATCAGTGGCTCAACTTTTACGAAGCTACGAGAATACGTTTTTGTGCACAAAGAAAACAAAAATAACAATTTATTCAACAATTCTTCTCCCAGAATTACCGTCTTCCGCCATTTTGGAGAGAACCATAACACATGTGCGCGCTTTCCGCAGAACGTAATCAGCGTTGTTTACGTTCAGCATGTGCGTGTTTTCTCCTGAACGTAAACAACGCTGCTTACGGAAGACGGTAACTCGGGGAGAAGAATTGCTGAATAAATGTAATTATGTTATTTTTGTTTTCTTTGCGCACAAAAAATATTCTCGTAGCTTCGCAAAATTGAAGTTGAGCCACTCACACATGGACTGTTTTTCCGATGTCCTTGCTACGTTTCTGGGACTAGGAACATTGCAGTTGCGTTGCTGTCTATGCAGGGTCAGAGAGCTCTTAGATTTCATCAAAAATATCTTAATTTGTGTTCCGAAGAAGTCTTACGGGTTTGGAACAACATGAGGGTGAGTAATTAATGACAGAATTTTCATTTTTGGGTGAACTAACCCTTTAAAGCAAAAAGTCCAGATAAATTCTAATTGGATTTCAATCCATTTCATAGCATGTCTGTGTGGACTGCAAAAACAACTTCTGCAGCCGCTGCTCGGTGCAGATGGACCTCCGGCCGCGGATGTGCCACACCTGTCAGCGGCTCCACTGCACCTTCTTTGAACGGGCAGAGTTGATGAGGCTGAAGGTAAAAGACCTCCGTGACTATCTCCACCTGCACGAAACCCCCACGCAGATGTGCCGAGAGAAGGAGGAGCTGGTGGAGCTGGTGCTGGCTCAACAAACTCCCAGGGGCAGCGGCAGCGCCGAATCCCGATCACAGCCGTCTGCGCCTCCTCTGCCTTCCCATCCTCTCGCAGAATCTGAAGCCCTCACGGAGGAGGAGGACGACGACGACGAGGATGAAGAGGGTGAGGAGGAGGAAGAAGATGGAGATAGAGATGGAGAAGATGAAGAGGGCGAAGAAGATGATGAGGATGATGAGGAAGAGGTATGGATTAAACATGCTGTGCTTTTGTGTATAGTGGAAGCCTCTTGTCCAGATATAATCGTGTTTTATGTGCACTTCACTTAGTCCACAGACAGTGAGGAGACGCTGGTGCACAGCAGAAGAGCCTCTCTGTCTGACCTGAGCAGGGTGGAGGACATTGAAGGCCTCAGCGTGCGGCAGCTGAAGGAGATTCTGGCACGTAACTTTGTGAACTACCAGGGCTGCTGTGAGAAATGGGAACTAATGGAGAAGGTCACCCACCTCTTTAATGATCAGAAAGACCTTCACAACCTTGGTACGTCTTTCTGCATGAACACTGTGAAACCATAATAGTGGTAGGGTTGCCTAGTGCTTAAAGACTTGGACTAGTAACGCAAAAATTGCAGTTTTGATTGTTTTATGAAAATATTATTGGTTATTATTTAGCATGTGAGTTTTTTTTTTCCAAACAAGTAGAAATATTTTTACAAAACAAACTATTTAAATGGATAGCTAAAATGACAGCATCAGATTGGAATAAATGTACAACTAAAAAAAAAACATCTTAGTTTATATACACTACTGTTTGGAAGTTCAGTAAGATTTTTTTTATTATTATTGATGCTTAATACTTGTATTAATAATTAATACTTTTATTCAGCATTTGATCAAAATTGATAGTAAAGACATTTACACTACCAGTCATAAGTTTTTGGACAGCAAGATTTGTAATGTTTTTTTTTTAACAATTCTCCTCTGCTCACCAAGCCTGCATTTATTTGATCCAAAATACAGCAAAAGCAATAATGTGAAATATTTTTACTATTTTAAATAACTGCTTTCTATTTGAATATATTTTAAAATGTAATTTATTCCTGTGATGGCAAAGCTGAATTTTCAGCATCATTACTCAAGGCTTCAGTGTCGCATGATCCTTCAGAAATCATTAATATAAATGTCTTTCTGCAAATCAGCATATTAGAATGATCAGCAAAAGCAATAATGTGAAATATTTTTACTATTTTAAATAACTGCTTTCTATTTGAATATATTTTAAAATGTAATTTATTCCTGTGATGGCAAAGCTGAATTTTCAGCATCATTACTCAAGGCTTCAGTGTCGCATGATCCTTCAGAAATCATTAATATAAATGTCTTTCTGCAAATCAGCATATTAGAATGATTTCTGAAGGATCGTGTGACACTGAAGATTGGAGTAATGATGCTGAAAATGTAGCTTTGTCATCACAGGAATAAATGATGTTTTAAAATATATTTAAATAGAAAGCAGTTATTTTGAATAGTAAAAATATTTAACAATTCTACTGCTTTTGCTTTTTTTGGATAAAAAAAATGCAGGCTTGGTGAGCAGAGGAGAATTGTTAAAAAAAAACATTAAAAATCTTACTGTCCAAAAACTTTTGACTGGTAGTGTATAACGTTACAAGATTACAATTTAAAATAAATGTTATTCTTTCTATTCATCAAAAACAAAAATCCTGATGTAAAAATGTATCATAAAATATATCATGGCATGACACTGAAGACTGGAATAATGGCTGCTGAAAATACCATTTGCCATGACAGGAATAAATAATATTTTAAAATAGAAAGTAAATAGAAAACAGTTATATTTGTAATAATATTTCACAGTATTACTGATTGTACTGTATTTTTGATAAAAAATAAATGCAGCCTTTGTGAGCATAAGAAACCTTTAAAAAATAATACAATTCTTACCAATCCCAACTTTTGAATGGTAGTGTAACTTAAATCATCATAGTGTATACTGTTGTTCTTCAGTTTACTGTAATTGACGTTTTTGCACTTTCTTTTTATTTTCAGTTTCAAATACAAAAACAGAAGCAGGTATGTTTTATACCATGGCGATTAGCCCCAAAATGCTATATAAAATCTATTTTAAAGTAAGACAGTTATTGAATTTGTGACTGATAATTGAATCTCTCACCACTCTTCCAGCTGATCCTGCTGAGCCCTGCGGCCAGGAGGAGAACCTGTGCAAGATCTGCATGGACTCTCCCATTGACTGCGTTCTGCTGGAGTGCGGCCACATGGTCACATGCAGCAAGTGTGGGAAACGCATGAACGAGTGTCCCATCTGCCGACAGTACGTGGTTCGAGCCGTGCACGTCTTCAGATCGTGAAATTCGAGTGCAAAGAGACAGACTGTCCCCTACAGGTTGTTGCTTTTTCACACATTGAGCAACGTTTTCTCAACATTTTCTCAAATTTTGTGATAATGCTCCATTTTGCTGCTTTGTTTATAAGTTTACATGATTATATGTGCACTTATTTGTTTTTTCATCGCAACAGTGTTAAGGTGTGGCTTCAAAGTTGTGTTTAATCTATTTGTTGACTTTTGCACTTTTTTTTAATTATTAGGATTTTTTCTTTATATCCATCCTACAACATTTGCAACATTTGCATTACTGATAGTAAGTATATAATAAGCAAGCAAGGTTTAGGCTAATGGAAAAAGTTGCATCAATGATTAATGTTTATTAGAGGATAAGACGTCAAGAAGTGTGTCTGTCTGTATAAAGAACACATTTAAATAGGTGGAATACACTTGGGATGTGAAAACAGGGTATGATGGTTGACTTTAATTTTTATTTGGAGCACTGATTCTCATGTTGTTTCTGTGTTTAAGTCTGTACAGTAGTTCACCATTGCAGTTAAATCACCACTATAATGTGACCACTTCAGGGGTCAGTCCACTCTTGGTTAAAGAAATAGTTAACCCAAAAATGAAAATTTGCTGACCCTTAGGCCATCCAAGATGTAGATGAGTTTGTTTCTTCATCAGAACCGATTTGGAGAAATGACATCACTTGCTCACCAATGGATCCTCTGCAGTGAATGGGTGCCGTCAGAATGAGAGTTCAAACAGCTGATAAAAGCATCTCAGTAATTATGGATTATAGACTCATGTTTTGACCAGAAGCAATGGTTTACAGTTAAAACGCCTTAATGATGGATTTGTTTCTTACAAACACGCAACTTTTCTTCACAAGATGTTAACTGAGCGACTCGATTTGTGTTGTGAATTATTGTTATGTTTTAATCAGCCGTTTGAACTCTCGTTCTGACGGCACCCATTCACTGCAGAGGATCCATTGGTGAGCAAGTGATGTAATGATAAATTTCTCCAAATCTGTTTCTATGATGAGACAAATTCATCTACATCTTGCATGGCCTGAGGATAAATACATTTTCAGCAAATTTTCATTTTTGGGTGATCTATTCTTTTAAATTATTACGCACTCTACCAGTATTGGTACTTGTTTCTAGTGAGTAGGTGCTATTTTCCAGGCTCTGTGCACTTAGAGATCACAAACCATTCCACTATCTCACGCTTTGGTCTTGACTCCATATTTTAGGCAGAACCAGTACTTCCAAACTGCCAAGAAACCTTTTCTGGCTTGACTTTTGCTTCAGTACATTCTTTCTTTTATTACACTGGTGGCTAGTTCTCCACCATTACTAGTATTACTAACAAGTCCGTGTTAGTCACAAGGTGCTCATTACTGCCTACATTTATTGTTGTATGATAAAGTGTGTTAACCTAATAAAAAGTTTTCATGGAGATGGAGTGATAAAGCCAATCATAACTGTACATTTTTTCAAAAAATTATTGAAATCTCTCAGTTTTAAACTTGAAGGCTCACACTTATGGAGGTACGATGTTTTAATTATAAAAAAAAAGTATGATTGAAAATCGCAAGTGTACGAATGTATCATAATTGTGGTTATATAGGAATGTTTTCATTTGAAATCTTCGTCCGATGCATATCTCTGATTCCTTGCTTTCTTGAGCTGAATGTAGATGACACTGAGATCTTTCTGAACCATTATCCCATCTTTAAAACACAGATGATCTTCTAAACAAGATATCTGGCTTAAAAAGTTCAATCTTTTGGATTTTCTCACTTATTATAGGAGACTTTGGACAGGATATGCAACCTGTACATACTCTATATTTTGATAGCTTTGTGTTTTATGTATTTGCATATTTATCAATCAAACAGCCACATGATAAAACCTAAAAGATCTCAATTACTCACTGTCTTTGTTTCACTGGTCATTGCAAATGTCTAGTCAGTCCAAACCCAGCATGAACGTCCATAACCTCCCCACAATATATTAAAAAGTTGATGATGAACAGGTGCGTCGCAAAAAAATTAAGCGATGGGTGTAAATTTCTGCTCAGTTCTGCGGTGCTTGGAGCTTTCATTTTGTGCTTTAACAGCTCTAGTTAAAAAACAAATAAATGGGCAAAATGAGATTTACATGTTAAGTCAGAATCCAAGTAATTTATGTTATTTATGTAATAGCAAAGGTGCCCAAATATGTGTGTGTGTGTATGTGCCAAGTGGAGTTATATCCCTTGAAATATCAGTAGGTTGTGTTGCGGTTTGAAGATTTAAATATCTACAGAAATTTAGTGAAAATAAATATGATCTAAAGCTCAATTAAAACTTACAAGTGTGAAAAAAAGAAATATAGCATTATTTGGAAGCTAAAGTGTCTTTGCAAATATATCTTCATTGAATGCAGCACTGAGAAATTGTGTGCAAAGAGAAAAAAAAGTAAAACATTGGATGTGCATCTAGACTTATGGCGAAAAAAAAACAAGATTATGAGGGGGAAAAATAAGAGCTCTGCATGCATGAGCAAAGAAAAAGATTATTGAAAGGTGCTTAGAAATGCCTGAATGAACTTTTCCAGGTTGAGAGGAGACACTGGATTTTGTATTAACTTTTGTGTATTGTTTTGTAAATTGTTCGGTTCTGTTTGTTTTTAGATTCTTTGCGACTCTGACTTTATTTTGAACTGTATGAAATATAATCGAATCAAACTGATAACTCAAAAGCTGTTTCGGATGTAGTAAACATTTATCATATAACTAGCATGTCAGATTGCCAATATTGTCTTTAATATGCAGTGAGCCTGATGTGCTAAATGCTGTATTCCTGTAAAACACTACATTGGAAGGTGATAAGGTTTATAATTATTGATAAATTTATATATTTTTAAATTTTGTTACTATATATGGTTGTTCTTGTGCAGATATTTGTTTTGTTTTTTTAGTATTAATAAACAAACCTACAACAGCTAAACATGTGTCACTTGGGATTTATTTTAATAACTATTCGGTTTTGATTATAGAAATTTGTGTTTTCTGACTTCATTACAGTTTGCAGCTTTTACAGCAGGGGGAGACACGGGCCACTAATACAAAACAATAAAATAAAATCATACAACACGGTAAAGTTAGACTTTCATCTCGACAGTGATCATTCAAAACACTTACACTATTAATTTTGCAGCCACTTTAAAGTCAAATCAGAAAAACTATTTAAACCAATGGCTGTTTAGCGCACGTGCTTCTGTTTCTGGTAACCATAGAAACTATGACCGCTGCAGATTCAGAAGTCTGCTGCTATGATTTACTTTCTACTGGTGGAAATTTATAACTATATTTACATGAAGGTGGATTACCAAACTTACTAATGATATCGTCAAGAAAGCGGGAGAAACCTAAGGTAGACCGCTAAACTTTAAGAACTGATTTCTGGTAATGTTATGAATGCTAACGCTAGTTTTAACGTTCAGAGGCTGCTGCTGAGAACGTGTTTAACAAGCCCGCTTGTCCGTAAATTGTAAAAATTCTTCTCGCCTTGTGAGCGATGATCAGTCGGAGTCAGCCGTTTAAGTAAACACTAAAGTCTTGAAGTGTAAGGGATGAAAATCTCTGGGAGAGGCTTGGCTGATTTTCCATCATCAACTGGTTCGTAACATAATGAACAAATCAAAACCACTGAAATGTTGATCACTTCGTAGATCAGCAAGATGCTGCATTCACCATCTGTGGAGAAATCTGTAAGTATGATGATCACATAAAAACCTCAGGAGTTGAAGACCGGTGTAATCCTAAAGGCTTTCAGCTTGAAGTGTGATAGAAATGTGAATAAATGAAATAATTTGTGCTATATATGAGCCACACTGTGCATTTTTATAAGGTCTCTGAAGATTTGAATTGTAAAGGCACATGGAACTAATTATTGAGATGAGCCACTGTTAAATATCTTAGAAAAAGCCACAGTAAACTATAAATTACACAGTTTGCACAATAAAAGAAATAATTAAAATCTTACCAGTAGACTCAGTATTGCTCATTTAACTGTCTACAAATTATTTATTGTTTAGATTATCTGCTATTATCATGCTTTTAATAAAACGTTATAATAAATACTTTTTAAATAAATGATTATGATCTTTGTGCCATATGTATACTACACAGAAGCTGCATATATACCATGCATTTATTTAAAGTCTGCTTAATACCACACAAATATAGGTATATATTATAAATGTATTTACACAGGCATTACAATTGTAGAAATAATGCTTTGAAATGTATTAAATGTTTTAATCCCACTAATAAGGTTTCAAAAATTAGAATAAATACTTTTAAAATAATAATAATAATAAATGCATTATTGTTGTTGTTATTATTATTATTATTATCATTTAAAAAGTCTTTATTATAATTTTTGAAATCTTATTAGTGGGCAGCCCAAACATAAAACAAATATTTTGTATAGTTAAATAAATGAGCTCTACCAAGCCTGTGGCTTTTTATAATTTAAAATGAAAATATATTTTTTGTTGTGCAATTTGTGGTATATATTATATAACTGATAATGTGCTGTTTTTAAAAAATGTGCTGATCTTTTATCATTTTCATTCATCATTTTAAAAAAACTTTAAGATTTAAAACATTTAATAAAATCTATTTTTAAAATGTAATAAAATCCATTATTACAATCCAAATGCCATTATTATTATTATTATTATTATTATTATTGGCTATTTAGAACCATGTTTTTCCCTCTCAGTTGCAATTCTTACAGCAGGGGGAGACACAGACATTTAATTCAAAATAAATAAATGATTAAAATAATAGACAAAATATGCCCTAATTGTAGAGGTAGCCTTTTATCTCTATAGTAATGGTTCTGTAACTCAGTGTAAATATATATAGGAAAAAAGCTAATTGTTATAAGTTTTTTATATAAAATAGTGTCGAGGCAGAAGCAGGAAGCATGAGGCAGGCAGGAAGGATGTGGTCTAATGGGGCTGTACATAATGAAGCCAGAGTAAACTGTGTACAGAATTTCAGATTTCACATCATGATTTTTACACATTGTGGTGTGGTGTTGGTTTTAAACAAGGAGGGACTGCAGGGTGTGATATCCAGGCTAGAGCACCTCTTCTGTGCTTTGCGTTCAAGAAGTTTAATTTAACTTCAAATGAGTCATTTCAGTCAGAACAGGTATAATGTGCATTTCACGGTCCCAGACCAATGTACTTTACAGCGCGGAAGCTAGAGACAGAAAGCAGCGGACATAAGCTCAAGCGTCGCCATAACGACCGCGGAGCAGCTGCTGCGGACGCATGCGCACTACCTCTCTCCCCATCCGCGTACACCTCGTATCCTGTTTCAGGTCTAGCGAGCTAACGGGGAGGCACATATGGCCATCGCCGTGGTTAATGTAGTTTCTGTAGTTTCCTTTGTTTACCTCAGTTCCTCCGATATGCGGTTAAAACGCTCTCGCTGACTAAGGACGTTCACATTTTCCACTCCTCTCAGCTTGATGAGAAGTCGGAAGAATGATCGCATCCCTGTCTAAAGGAAATCTGCTTGACGTGCTGCAGGAGGGTCCTAATGAGGTACTGAACTCCTAAACCCTCATGTCTGTTTACACGTGCATTCTTCATTTAATTTGCTCATTTAGGTTCTGTTAAGTCCAGACTCACTAAAAAGTTCAAAGCGGTAGCTGTCGCAACTTATGAAGCGTTTTACGCAAGAAACTCCGAAGAGTGCGACGGCATTGTATTGTTTGCACCTTCTGTGAGTAGTTACTGTAGAACAACAGATACCAGGTTCTTTTGAATGTAACTTAGAATTTATGCACTAGAGCCAAGTAAGTTTACAGTCATTGACAGCTGAAATTTCATAGAGCACATGCGGACTAAAATCCTTGTGCCATTTGCGCAGAAGCTGCATATATACCATGCATTTGCATTAAATCAAAATACCAAATATAAAGTGTAAGCCTATATATTTATATTATATAATCATATTGTATAAATGCGTTTTTGTAAAAATTATAGTGGCAGAAATGCTTTGAAAATAATGTGAAATAATGTAAATTTAAGATGATGAATGAAAATTATTAATAAAAATAGTAAATGATCAAATTACAGCATGTACACAATAGTTTGCACACCAAAACGATAATTTCATCAGTAAATTGTCAGTAACAGTCCTTAAGACTTCTACTCAGAGAGAAGGATTGTCCTGGCAGCTAATACACAATGGGAGACACAATCCTATTAATCCTGAATTTACAGAGACTGTTTAATGCCACACATACATAAATAGGTTTATGTACAGTATGTGGTGTGTGAATGCATTTACATGGAAATTACAGTTGCAGAAATAATGCTTTGAAAATAATGTTTTACATATGCAGTTGATTGAAACTGGTTGATGACATTATGAATTAAGTAAGACCAGTAAACTATAAATTATGCCATAGATACCACGGTTTACTCAATAAACGTGATAATTTCAGTAGTTTGTTAGTAGTAACGCCAGTGAAAGTCTATAAGAAAGTCTTGACAGCTGTTAAGCAATGGGAGACACAATCCTATTCATCCTGCATTTATAGAGACTGTTTAATGCCACACAAATATAAATGTATATTATATATGATATAAATGCATTTACAGATGAATCACAATTGCATAAATATTGTGTTGAAAATAGTGCTTTTGAATTATGAAAATGTAGAAAATATGAAATTATGAATATCGAAACAGGAAGGGATAATAAAAATAAAAATAGGAAGCCATAAATAATGCCATATGTACACCCCAGTTTGCACAATAAAAGTGATAATTTCAGCTGTTTGTTAGCAGTAAATGTCAGTAATAGTCCTAACAGAGAAAAGGATAGACTTGACAGCTGTTAAACTATGGGATACACAGTCCTACTAATTCAAAAATAAAAATAAAATTTTGGGCTGCCAACCTTGACAGCATTTTTGGGCAGCAAGCTAGGCTTTGAGACACAGTCCGCTATTGTGCTGTACATGTAGTCAGTTCTCTACTGTGCTTACTTTGATAAATTTTACAAATATCAGTGTAGTGATTACTTTATATTTTCATTAGAATAACATGATAGTCTTTTAACTTATAAGTTATATGCAGGAACCTCTAAATAAGTGTTAAAGTCCTTTTAACCTGTGGAGATTACTATATCATGCTCTTAGAAATGGTGTTAAGTGTGGGAGGAGGTGTTAAGCATATTATGCCATTTCTGTAACCATGTGCACTATCGTCAGACATTCCCTACTGATGTTACCTAAGACTGAGTGCTTCTACATCTGCCTGCCCTCCAGCTGTAACCATTAAACCGTCAAGCGCTGTTCTTAAACCTTCATTGATTTTTTTGTTATGAATCCCAGCTGTCTTAGTCTCTACAGATATTTCAAGTCCACCAAGAATATAAGGTGAGAATACAGCAGAACAGCAGGCTCCAGTGATGGAGATGTATCCTTCTGTCGGGTCACTGTGGGAACAGACAGCTCATTTGTACAGCTGGTTGCGCAGGACTATTGCTACCTTCCAGTTTTACAGCACGGTCAGCATCTTACAGTGCAGCTGAGCTGAAAGCTCTCAGTGTTAGCTGTTCTCACTGGGAAGCCTGTCACTCTGGGCCACTGTTAGATTGAAGTGAGACAGAAATGCTTCAGACAGAGCTTGCATTGTGTTAGTCAGCCCACCATGTGGCAAATCAATAAATTAGTCTCTACAGATATTTCAGGTCCACCAAGAATATAAGGTGAGAATACAGCAGAACAGCAGGCTCCAGTGATGGAGATGTATCATTCTGTCGGGTCACTGTGGAAACAGACAGCTCATTTGTACAGCTGGTTGCGCAGGACTATTGCTACCTTCCAGTTTTACAGCACGGTCAGCATCTTACAATGCAGCTGAGCTGAAAGCTCTCAGTGTTAGCTGTTCTCACTGGGAAGCCTGTCACTCTGGGCCACTGTTAGATTGAAGTGAGACAGAAATGCTTCAGACAGAGCTTGCATTGTGTTAGTCAGCCCACCATGTGGCAAATCAATAAATGCTACTGTGCATGGGTCCTCATGGAAAAACATGCAGAGCTCATTTTGTTTTCTTTATTTTGGTGTGCATGTGTTTTACTTGACTATGCACATGTTGGCATTTGATGTGAACTACACGTTGGTTGGGAGGTTGAGGCCCAGGAAAGGTTTATCCACAGTCTTCTAGATTAATAGGAGACTGTGTTTTGTCAAGGTGCGACACTTGATATCATGAATCACTGTTCAGTTTCATTCAAATGTTTGGGGTCGGTAAGGTTTTTAAATGTTTTTCGAAAGAAGTCTTATATTCTTTTATGCTGATTTGATGCTAAAGAAACATGCTTATCATTATCAATTTTTGAAGACTCTTGTGCTGCTTAAAGGGGTCATATGATGCTGCTAAAAAGAACATTATTTTGTGTATTTGGTGTAATGAAATGTGTTTATGCGGTTTAAAGTTAAAAAAACACAGTTTTAGGTAGGCGTGGCTGACTCTTAACTTTTATAAAGTATATCTCTTTGGATTTGAGACTTTAGTCTTTACAACTTTACAGATCTTCTTTATGCACCAAGAGCTTGTAACACTCCAAAGAGAAAGGAAAAAATGAAATCGCATCATATGACCCCTTTAATATTTTTGTGGAAGCTGTGACATGATATATTTGATGAATCATAGGAAGTTGAAAAAAACAACAGTCATTTGAAAAATAACTATTTTATACCATTAAAAAAGTATAAAAAGAGACATTTTGAACTTCTATGCACTTTTTCATTATATTTCAATGAACAGCCTTCAGGCTTCAAAAAGGAGCAGAAAGCGTCATAAAATTGGTCCTTATGACTGCATTAAACTCCAAACTTAATATTATAATCTTGACATCTGTCCTATACTTATTGGTCATGAAATAAATAGTGATCACCGACTTGTGAATGGATCAGTATTTGGTTGGATCTTTTTTTTTTTTTTTAATGAATCAGTTATTCTGGTTTTGTCAAGTCAAGTCACCTTTATTTATATAGTGCTTTTTATAATACAGATTGTGTCAAAGCAGCTTTACATTATTAAACAGGAAAATAGTGTGTCGATAATGCAAGAGGACAATAGTAAACGCTCAAGTAAACGCTTTCAGTTAAAGTCAGTTCATCATTGATTCAGTGATGTCATCGTCCAGCTCAGTTCAGTTCAAATAGTATAGTTTACAATATTGGAACGAATGATTAATTCACAATTACACTGATCTGGTTCTTGAGATAAACTCACTGACTCCTGTCACATTGGTTTACAGCTCACTTGTGGGGAATATAATCAGTATATAGCATGTAAATTTTGGTTCGTATCTCTGACAGAGCTATCGTATGGCTTTAGAAGACATAAAATGTAGTGAACGAGTCATATGGACAAAATGTATGATACTTTTATGGTGTTTTTGTGCCATTTTTCCTCTAAGGTATTGGACTTGTTTAGTATAAGTAAATGCTATTTCTACATGCTGTATTTTTTCTGCAGCCATCCCACATTCTTCAGCATTTACAAAAAAAAAAATGTTTTTGCCAGAGGCTAGAACTGCGGCAAACCTCACTGCAGTCTTTATGTGTTCCTACATGTATTTGCTGAAGAGGAAGCGTGAACGTGGGGAGTTAAGCTGTCCTTTTGTGACATGGCAGAGAAAGTGCAAGTCAGACTAATCCACGCTGTTGAACCCGGGTGATGCTGACCAGCCGGGGTGAATGAGGAGGGACTTGTTCTGTCAAAGCAGGTGCATCTTGAGCACTGAGGCATACATTTCTTTTGACAACGGGTATCCTAGTGGGTATCAACACAGGCATATCCTGCATAACCTCTCCACCAGGACTGTCAGCACTAATGATAACTGGGGAGGTATGCAGTTTAATTCAATTCTAGCGCTTTTCACGATGCAAATCGTTGCAAAACAGCTTTACAGAAAATTAAAGTTTCTACATTATATTTAGTAATAGCTTATCAGTGATGACTATCTCAAATTGATGTCCATATGGCAGAAATGTACGATAAAAATCAAGCAGTTAGTTAATGTCATGTAATCAAACAGACGGCGAACACTATTAACACAGTAATGATTATATGTTGCAATCAAACGTATAGCAAAAGAAAACAGCACGTAGAGACATTGGCTCCATTGAGACTTGTGATTTGTGCTTAGGCTGAGCTTGAGGAAAGTAACCCTATACTGTAGCATAGATGAGGTTTTGTTTAAATTGCAAAAATGACAGTTTTGGAAGCATCAGTAATTCAAGGAAAATGTGGAAGTTGTGGTTATATAATGGTCAACTGGTTTTCTATACATGCATATTTATAGACACTTCTGTTCCAAAGTAAGTTTGACATTAGTAAGATTTTTAAATACTTTTATTCAGCAAAGGTGCATTCAGTTGATCAAAAGTAAGCATAATGGCTTTGATTCAGTGTTGTTCTTTTGAATTTTCCACTCATCAAAGAATCCAGAAATAAAATGTACAGTTTCCAGAAAAATATTTAGCAGCACAACTGTTTTAACATTGATAATGAGAAATGTTTCTTGAGCACCTAATCAGCATATTAGAATGATTTCTGAAGGATCATGTGACATTGAAGACTGGAGTAATAACTGCTAAAAATTCAGCTTTGCCATCACAGGAATAAATTACATTTTAAAATATATTCAAATAGAAAGCAGTTATTTTAAAATGTAATTTTTATTTTTTTGGACCAAATAAAAGCAATCATGGTAAAATATAGCATAAAAGCAGTAAAATATTTGCAAGCAAAAAAATCAGAAGTACAATCTGCTCTTGAGCTGTAGACTATAACCACGTTTGCACTTACCTTATGAAATGTTTGTCTTTCTAGCAGCAACTGGCTGCCTATGTGTCTTGGGTTAATGCACAGCTGAGAAAGAAGCCTGGACTGAAACCTGTGAGTGATCTACGGCAGGATCTCAGAGATGGTGTGGTTCTAGCACACCTCATTGAGATAGTGGGTAAGCCTGTACATCATATTCCATTTTTATTGCAGGACTGTATAATAAGCCATTGTATTGAGATGTGTTTTATATATTTGGCAAGCTGGTGAGCTGCTGGATGGCATTCATTATGTGCCACGTGATGACCAGGAGAGGAAGCAGAATGTGGAGAAGGTTCTGCAGTTTGTATCATCCAAACGGATCAGAATGCCACAGACGTCTGCCAGGGGTGAGTTACAAAGCAGGCTCTTAATCATGGTTAAGCTGATAAAACTGCTTATTTAAGATCTCTTCTTTCTCTCTGTACTCAAAGACATTGTGGAGGGTAACCTCAAATCTGCCATGAGGCTCATACTCGCTCTAGCTGCACATTTTAAACCCTCCGCTTCGGCCAGTCACAGAGCTGGAGCTGGCGTAGGCAGGAGTTCCACTGGCTCCTCGGCCAATCACAGACCTCATTCCACCATGGCCATGGCCCAGAATGCAGCAGCAGCACTGGCAGCAGCCAGGCAGGATGCCTCTCGGCCTGGCCGCTCCGTTTTTCATCTAAGGCAAGAATGGAGGTATATGTAGCTTCATTCTTCCCTTTACCTCGTTCTCCTCCTTCAAAATAATTTTGTAATTTAGGTAGAATTGCTTCCATAGAGTAGCTGTTCTTAAATCTCCTTCTCATTTTATATGGATATTTCACCCAAAAATGAAAATTACCCCATGATTTACTCACTAGCATATTCTCACTACACCTACATCCTACATCATCCACTGGAGCACCACTCTCTCATACAACAGTTAAAGCTAGAGATTACTGTTTATAAAGTTTTAAATATGGATATTTTTCTTACACAAACGCATCGCTTCGCTGCAGAAGACATTTATTATCCCCCCAGAGCCGTGTGGAGCACATTTTATGATGGATGGATGCCAGTGGCGGGCCGTGCATTTTACACCTAGGCCTTCAGTGGCGTCCTACATGAATTAATC
This sequence comes from Sinocyclocheilus rhinocerous, assembly GCF_001515625.1. NCBI lineage: Eukaryota > Metazoa > Chordata > Actinopteri > Cypriniformes > Cyprinidae > Sinocyclocheilus > Sinocyclocheilus rhinocerous. The sequence goes on from NW_015642528.1 coordinate 1,174,454, forward strand.
CATCTCTTCATACCATCATAATGGTGCCACGGCTATAGAAAACATAAATATTACACAGTAATGCAGTATAACAGGGCACTACATAACAGACAGGTATCTTATGTAGCGAGAATGAATGCCATTACTAAAGAAAGAAACCCAATTAACAATTGCGCAACACATCATCTGTAGCTGAAGCATTAACCTAACAAAATTACACAAATACAGTCCATCCGATGTTCTTACAGACATTTATTCACCCAAACGCATTTATACCTTACAGATAGCATTGGTATAAAACAAATAAGGTGATTACATGTGTTTTAAAGTTGACCTAACAATTTAATGTTCTCTTACTGCTTTTCGTCAACTGAAGAGAATACTATTGGAAATAATTTAATACACATTCATGGAAAAATATATTAAAACTAAATCAGTGATTCTGATAGTGTTTAGGCCAGCAGAGAAGGCTTTGCTGGCCCTGACGGCCCACCACTGATGGATGCAGTTTTTTGGGCTTCAAAATCTCGACCCCCATTCACTGCCTACTTGGAAGAGTCAGGATATTTTTTTAATATAACTCTTGATTGTATTCGTCAGAAAGAAACACATCATATACACTAGGGGTGGAGCGGTTCGCGGAAAAAAATCGAACCGTACGGTTCTCCACACACGGTTCGGTACGCGCTAGGACCGCGGTTCAACTTAAATCTGACAAGGCATCTGTAATATGGTTTGTTATGAATAACACGTAAAACAAACAGGGTTCAGCTAATGTATGTTTCTGTTGATGGATGCGCACTCTGGCTTCCCAATACATGATTAATTTGTGCGTGCACTCATCCGAAGCGCGTAAACCCGCGCCTCCGAACGCGCACAAATATTAAGCTCTCTCTGAAGTATTGTGTTTAAATGGACAAATTCACACAAAAATTATGTCAAAATGCCCGTTTTGGTAAGTATCCTATAACAGACATAACCGGCTGAACTTACTGTATCAGTGCACTGGATCAGTACATTCTCTTAAAGTGACAGCACTTTCTTAATATTAATCAAACAGCAACAACAAAGAAATCACTCACTGCTCTTGATTGAATAGCTTTTGTAACTTTAATAAAGATTAATATTTAATTTGTACAGTCAAATATGCAATGCTGTTTTACATTTCATTATTTTATTCAGTTTCTGCACCTAAAAACTAATGTTAGACCTACCTAAAAAAAACTGAAAATTACTGTTTATTTTATTTGTATCTTTACTCTATTGTATTTATTTGTGCTGTTGCTTGTAGTTAGATAGATTATTCTTATTTTCTTTATTTTTATTTGATAGTATAGTTTTTCCCTAAACATAGCACATACCGAACCGTACCGAAACCGTGACTCTAAAATCGTCATACAAAATGAACCGTGAGTAAGTTGAACCATTCCACCCCTAATATACACCTAAGATGGCTTGAGGGTAAGTAAATCATGGGGTACTTTTCATTTTTGGGTGAACTATCCCTTTAAGATGGTCCATTAACTTAAGAATTAAGGTTATTAATTATTAATTGGTTAATTAACTTAAGAAAATTTGTCATTTACATTTTACTGACCCTTATGTGGTTAGATAACTTTGTATGAGAAACAGGCTGGAGTTGAATTCATTATTTAGTGGTGATTTCATGAAAGTTCATGAGAGAAATAACCATGTCCAGTTTATGAACAATTTGTCTTTTTAAAGGGTTAGTTCACCCATAAATGAAAATTAGCCCATGTTTTACTCACACTCAAAGCATCCTAGGTGTATTATGACTTTCTTCTTTCAGATGAATCTAATGGGAGTTATATTAAAAATTATCCTTGCCCTTTTAAGCATTAGAATGGGAGTAGGCGGGTGTTTTTGTTCAACAGTCCAAAAGTAGTCAAATAAAGCACGCGCATCTATAAAAAAACGTGCCTCACGCGGCTCCGGGGGCGTGAATAAAGGCCTCCTGTAGAGAATTGATGCGTTTTTGTAAGAAAAATATCCATATTTAAAATGTTATAAATACATTTTTTCTCACTTCCGCCGACTATGATATGTGCAAGCCGTTCCAGCGGCTGATGTAGGACGTATGCGTCACGCACGCGCCAATGATTAGTGACTAACGCGGAATTAGAACGACTTAGAAGCACAAAACGAGGATTTGTAAAGAAAAATGTAGGAGGATTTTGATGTAAGCCAGGAGGAGACTGGTTTTCCTTTGTTAAAGTAAGGAAACTTTGCTTCCTTTGCTCCTGTAAACAAACTCGCAAGACTTGCATATCTCACCGGTGCGTGCGCGACGCATACGTCCTACTGTACATCATCCGCTGGAACGGCTTGCAGGTATGACAGTCAGCGGAAGTGAGAGGAAAGTATTTATAACATTTAACATTATGAATATTCTTCTTACAAAAACGCATCACTTCGCTACAGGAAGCCGTCAAAACATGGGCTAATTTTCATTTTTGGGTGAATTAACCCTATAAGTCTGATCTTTCTTAAGAATCAGTTGATTCAGTTCACAAAACCGGTGAAATGTTATCAGTGAAAACATAAATTCCGGTCTGTTTGACTTGAAATATTAGTGCTAGTAGTTCTCCTTTTGTGTTTCAAAGAAGAAATGAAGTGACATGCGGTAAACGATGATAAAATACAACGGATGAATCATTGCCCTCTTGCTGCTGTAATTAGGAATTGCAGCTCAGTTCAGAGGTAGCATATGGATAATCAGATCTACAGATCTAAACATATGTTACATCTACAACTTAAGATTTGATGTCACCCCTAGCAATAATCTTTAATGTGCTCTGTTGGAGCTTTGAAAATGGTTTGCATGAGTCTGAAACAGTGCAAAATTATTAAAAATATATATTCAGAGAGAGTTGTTTAGTTTACAAATGAAAAGATCATCCATACTTGAAACAGCTTTTTACAGTTTCTAATCTCACTGTATTTTTTGCTCTTAGTCATGGCTGCAGTGGCGAGGAGGACAGTGAGAACCCCTGCTGGAGTGTCCGAGCATTGGTTCAACAGTATGAGGGACAGAAAGGGACATTTGAAGAGGAGACGGGAGCAAGATCTACTTGGTAAATACTAATATTTAAGATCTAATAATCAATCAATATTTAAACAAAACATTAGTGAAAATGCACATAAATAGACAAAAAGACGCTGATGTAGTTATAAGCCTGTAAGTTGAGAATATATTCATGTGTAAATAATTTGCTTCAGTTTTGTAAAACACCTCTTGGAACCAACCAGCTTCCCAGCATTCTCATCTCGTAGTTACAAAATATACACAAACATGTTATCACAACCCCTCTTGTTTATTCTTTCTGCTTTTATGAGAGGAGAACACATAGATAGGCTGGAGGAGGCTGTCACAAGGATTTTCTCACTGCTTGTTTTGTAAGGCCTGAGATGTTCCTGCCCACAGGCTTTCTTTAAGGCATCATCATGCTTTGCCACTTAAAACCAGAAAATGTGTGACTGTTCTTTTATGTGAGACATCAGCTATGATTTTATCTGGAGGAGCTGATTCAGTACCTGATTATCCAAAAGAACATCATTTGTACACTTAGTCATTAATTCTGGTTTTGGAGATGTATGTAAATGTCTTTAAAAGTGTTATGTAAGAAACCATTCTAGGACATTGTCAGGTCAGTGACTTGTTAAGAGGCACTTGATCAGTGATAACTTGACAAATCTGGATAGCTCACTGCCCTGTAGGCTACATTTGGGTAATGCTTACACTCAAATGCTTTAATAAATCGTTCAGATTTTGTTATTGACCATTTAATATATACAACCCCAATTCCAGAAAAGTTGGGACGTTTTGTGAAATGCCATAAAATCAAGAATATGTTATCTGTTCATTCTCTTTAATCTTTATTTAATTGACTGAAGTGCAAAGAAAAATTTCCAATGTTTTCACTGACCAACTTAATTTTTACTTTGTAAATATAAACACATTTTGATTTTGATGGCTGCAACACACTCCAAAAAAGTTGGGACAGAGGCATGTTTAACACTGTGTCACATCAACAACGTTCCTTTTAATTACAATGTTTTATTGTTTGGGAATTGAGGATACTAAGTGTTAAAGTTTTTCAAGCTAAATTTTTGTCTAATCTCGCTTGATAAAAGACTTCAGATGCTCAGCAGTCTGTGATTCTCCTTTTCATGACTGGTCATACATTTTTAATTGGAGACAGATCTGGACTGCAGGTAGGCCAGTTTAGCACATTCACCCTGAGTCTACGAAACCACGCTGTTGTAGCACATGCAGAATGAGAGCTGTCATTGTCTTGATCTAATAACCATGGACTTCCCATTAAAGACATCATTGATGGCAATATATTTCTTTACCATGACAGACGTTTGTTTTTGCTTCTGTCGCTGATGAAAGTCTGGATGGTCCCTTTGGTCTTTGGGACTGAGAACTCGAAATCCATTTTTTTAAATGTGGACTCATCTGAACACAGCACACATTTCCACCGTCTTTTTGACTATCTGAGATGATCTCTGGCCCAGACAACCCGGCAGCATCACAGAGATTCAAGTTGCATTTCTCGATGCAGCAGCAGGCTGTGTTAAGTGACAGCAGTTTTCTGAAGTACTCCTGAGCCCATGTGGCTATATTTAATGCAGCATGATGGTTTCTTATGCAATGCCATCTGAGGGCTCAAAGGCCATGCACATTCAACTGAGGTTTCCTGCCTTGCCCTACATGTACTGTGATTTCTCTGGATTCCCTGAATCTTTTTACAATATTACATGTGGTAGTTGGTGAAAGAGCTAAATTCTTTGCAATTTTGCATTGCGAAATGTGATTTTTGACTTGTTTGACACTCCTCTCATGAAATTTGGCACAAAGTGATGACTGATGAGCCATCTGGAAATCTTTTCTTTGTACTTTTGTCAATTAAATAAAAGTTAAAGAGAATGAACAAATCACAGATTCTTGATTTTATTGCATTTTACAAAACGTCCCAACTTTTCTGGAATTAGGGTTGTAGATTGTAAGGAGAACCACTGAAAATATCAAAATAGTGGTTCTCAGCTTCTTTATTTTCTTATGAGGTTGGTATTTCTGATACCTCTGCAGTCCATCTGCATAGAACAGATTTTTCTGCCATAATTGACAGCTTTTTGCTTGCATTGTGCATACTTTTATTGGTTTCTGCAGAGATCATTTTAGATTTCCTTTCTCTCAGGAGGTGTTGCAGTGGTAATGTTCTGGCTCTTGACATGAGCTTACGTGAGTGACACTCGTTACACAATGTCACGATCATATTCTGTTCACTTTACCACAGTACTATTCCATTATCTTTTCACAGTTCTATTTAATAAAGAGTAGTGACAGACAAATATATGAGCTACGCTGATCTGTGTCTGCTCTCCTGTGAACCATTTACAAAATCTACCAGCAGCCCAATCAATGGACAATACACAAATTTTCTCAAATACTGTGTGAATTTTTAGTAAAACAATATGTAAAAAAGTTTAAGTGCACATCTATATTGCCATAATTAAATAGTATTGGCTAATATGGGCAAAAAATAATTGGAGTGTCTATTTGCACTAAGTGCAAATAGCCCGCCTTGTTGGCAGAGGCTATTTACACTAACTCCGCCCACCAACGTCTGATTGGAATAGTCAACACTGAAAAAAGACACTCATTCAGTCAGTTTCAGTGGCGTAGTAGATGGTAAGGCGTGTGCTTTTTGACGCAATCGACCCGAGTTCGAACCCGCCTTTTGCCTAACTTTTTTTTTCTCCCTTTTCAAATCTCATATCGCATCGGAAAGGCGTTTATTTTCAATCAAAATGAAGGAAATATTCAAGTTGAAAATAAAGTTTCGGGTAGGTGTAGGGAGAGCTTTATTGTCCCAATAAGGTGGCATCCATTTAATAATTTGAATTAAAATGATAATTTACACTCAATACATTATTATTATTGCGTACTGTTTTATAATGTACTACAGTACTGAGGTGCAGATAATTGCTACTATTTGCAATAAGTAGTAAATAGCAGAAAATCTTGCTGTTTTAAAGGGGTCATATGACGTTGCTAAAAAGAACATTATTTTGTGTATTTGGTGTAATGCAATGTGTTTATGCGGTTTAAGGTAAAAAAAACACATTATTTTCCACATACTGTACATTCCTTGCAAAGTTGGAATTGCCCCACTTTATAGAAACAGCCGGCTTTGTAGGTTACTCTCCCAGGAAACAGTCCTCATCCTCCGCAAAATGCGCTGCACACATCTGAATATTTGGGTTGAACTGTTCTGGAACGGTGTTGTAAATACAACTTAACCACTGATTTCTAGTTGTGTCCTCTTTTGGAAGACCAAACAAAGTAGTTTCTCTTTCATAACGAAACACACAGCGTCTTCACGACATGGCGGCGGCAACAATACTACAGCGAGAATAAAAGTTACGCCTTCTTTCTTTGTGTGAACATTTGGGCGGTGTTATGCAAATCTTCCCACACAGTGACGTAGACATGTGGGGGCGTGTTTAAACGAGGCATTTTAGGAGGGCGTGGACGAGTCTTAACTTTTATTAAGAATATCTCTTTGGGTTTGAGACTTTAGTCTTTGCTACTTTAGGGATCTTATCTATTCACAAACAGCTTGTAACACTCCAACGAGAAAGGAAAACTTGAAATTGCATCATATGACCCCTTTAACATAGTGTAAATAGAATCTATAGCTATTTGCACTTATTGTAAATAGCATATCGTTAAAAATACTGCTATTTTCACTTAGTGTAAATAGCATCTATCGCTAAGAAAATATGCTATTTGCACTTAGTGTAAATGGAATCTAATTGCTATTTACACTTAGTATAAATAGCATCTATCACTATTTACACTTAGTGCAAATAGCCACTGCCAAAAATAATTCCCATCCCCCGTGAAAGAAAAACTTTTTATTCAGCCCCATTTATTCAGGAAAGAGGCATTAATTTGTGCAAAAGTGACAGTAAAGACAAGAAATTACTGCTCTTTCGAAATTTCTAATTATCAAGTAATTGTAAAAATATATTGTGGTTTTCACAAAAATATTAAGCAGCAGCTGTTTTCAAAATTATTTCCTGAGCACCAAATTAGCTTAGAATGATTTCTGAAATTCATGTGACACTGAAGACTGGAGAAATGGCTGCTGATTTGCCATCACAGGAATAAATGACATTTTAAAATATATTAAAAAGGAAAACAGTTATTTGAAATTGTAGTAATGCATCAAAATATTTTTGTTACTAAAATTATTATTAGATTGCAAATTTTTTTAAGCAATCAATGTAGCCTGGGTGAGCATAAGACTTCTTTCAAAAACACTTTAAAAATTTTACCCCAAACTTTTGAAGCACATACACAATGTTATGTTAGCTAATCCTATGTAATTAGCCATTTTATAGCAAAAAGTTCAGAAATCAGAAGTGCATTCTATGCTGTAGCAAACTGTCCAGAGCAGATCTGTGCCCACCTACAAGCCAGAGAGTCCCGTACCAGCTCCCACTCTGTCAAAATACCAGTCCTAACAGATGGGGAGAGAGGCAGGACAGAGAGAGAAGACGGAATAGAGGGAGGGCTGGAGGGGGAGGGTAAACAGAGGAAGGCCGGACTGAGTCTAACATCTCCACACAGAAAAAGAGGAGCTAGTGAGGAAGGGTGGGAGCGCGAGAACTAGACAGGGACACACAGATCTCGGTGATGGAGAGCTTTATGAAGTGAAGGAGTCGTCTGTGAACAGGCTGAACTGAGAAGAGTAGAATAATTAGCCCAACTCCCAGCCGGAGAGAGAAGGAGAGGAGGGGGGTAGGATGCAGCTGCCTTGGTGACAGAGCAGTACCGCTCTCTCCTGTGACAGTGGATGGATTGAAAACAGGATTTCCATATGGACAACGTCGGGTGCATCTGAAGAGGCTTTGAACTCACAGATAGGATCCACTGTCAGTTCCAAGTATGGTGATTAAGAGGAGCTAGTTAGCAAACGAGTGGCAATGCTGTAGACACTGCATGCTGAGACAGGACTCTAAAGAAGTTGTTTGTAAGAACGATGCTGATGTCTAGACTTCCTTATGGTCTATGGATGAATAAACGTGGTGCAGAGGGCTAGAAACACTAGTGCCAAAATGGGAGCCAAACAAATCAAATGGTAAGATTCTATCAAAGCATATGTGTGATATTTTAAAGGAATAGTTCACTTAAAATGGAAAATTATGTCATCCTTATGTCGTTCCAAAATACTTGTTGAATTTTTTCTTCTGTGGAACATGAAGATGCTTTTAGATGTCTCTGTTTTTGTCCATACAATGGAAGTCAGTGGTCAAAACACTGTTTGGTTACCACATTATCTTCCAAAAGATTTTCTAAAATATCTCAAATGTGTTACCAATATATCTTCTTTCGTGTTCTGCAGAATACAGGTTTGTAACAAAATGGGGAGTAAATGATGACAGAATTGTCATTTTTGGGGTAAATTATCCCTTTAATAAACTCTTTAACAGTTGATAGTTCTATGACAAGCAAGTTTACAAGTATTTTTTAGCATTTTTTTCTATATATATATATATATATATATATATATATATATCCTGTATATTTTTATCAGTCAAGTTTGAATCCTATAGATTTCACTCTGTCATTCACTTTTCTGATGCCGTCCTATACTTTTTGGGGCTTCTCAGTATTTGACAGTCATGTACTTGAGTCATTCAGCAAAACAAAGCTATAAGAATTCATTTATTAGAAGGAGAGTTGGCAGACTGAGGTGATGTGAGCTACATAAACCATTGACGATGTGATAACATTGTGAAGGGTTCAACTTTATGTAAATTCTTAGCAAACACATGATTCGCCGATACAGCAGGAATGTCTACTTGAAGCCATCAGGACAGCGACTTACTGACTTCCAGCGATTTAATGGTTGTCAGTTAGAATGCACCTATGTTTGTTATTGTCTGGCTGTGAAAGACAGCTGTGACTTCTTTAGAGGCTCTGACCCAGTTTACTTTTCTTCTAGCTCACATACAAGATTTTGAATCATGTTCTCTACTGTATGTCAGTGCCACCTGTGCTGTGCTTTAGGATCCAATTTGGTGTCATTAGCATCTGTCGTTGACATGCAGCACAATATTTCACTTTGAAGTGCCTTGAAATCATGTGGATTTGACAAGAAATATTGGAAGAATGTTTTGTTGTAAAGCAGTTTGTTTTCCTTACGGCAGTGCAAAGAATGCAGGATATGTCTGCTCTGCCTTTTCTCTCCAAAACAGCCTCTAAGATGTGAAATAATTCTCGAACTCTCACCCTGGCAGCCGAGAATTTCCGTTATGTTGACGTTTTGCATCTGCAGACCTTTTTCTTTAAATAACACTGGCTTTTTTGCCCAATTACTGACGCTGGAGCATAAATACACTTTAATGAGCTTCCTGCCATCCCACCAAATGACTCCTGGGTTTGTGACAGGCATCTGATGAGCTCTCATGAGAATTATCTAATGACCCTTCAGACTGAATAATCTCGTGTGAGAATCTCAGAGCAGAACATGTTTATTTGCGTTGGACCACTTGTTGGTCATTTTTGCGGTTTGATATGCGAGTGTGTGGGAGATGTGAGAAACGGTTCTGAGATCCAGTAATATTTATCAGGGGAGAAGATGTTTTGGGAGGATCACAGCGAGCTCTGTTAAAGAGATTATTGGGTTTACTGCTGGGATTCTGAAGCCAGACTGAATCATCAGATCAGGCTTCACCATACAGCAACAGTTCTGTATGTTCCCATTGCATTCAATCAGTGGTTATATAAAGTCAGTCAGTGCATGCTGCAGTAGCTTATGAAAAATGGAGCACATTTTACTTGTTTCTTTTTGTTTTGTATTTCAAAAAGAATGGTAAGAACACTTTGCATAGGAAGGATCTTAGCACAGGCTCGTGTTTCATCCAGAGAAAACAAACATAGCGGATCTTTATTTATAACTAGAAGAACGCTTTGTGGATTCGCTTTGATTCCATCCCTGTGGAATCAGTCAGTCATTCTCTAGCTGTCGTTTTCCATCTATCTTTGCTATGAATAAAGGATGTTTTCAGCAACAGCAATTGCTGATATTGTACACTTCAAGGCCATTTGAAATGCCAGTGCTGAATGTGTTAGATTTCATGTCCTCTGGGCAGCTAGTTAAACCATACACTGAATCTGAGGTTTTTGACATCTAAAGGCCAGTTCACACCAAGGACAATAACTACAATGATAACTATAAAGTTTTAATAACTCTAATTCTGTGAGAATAGGGAAGTCTACACCACAAATATAACAGCACAGGGGAACGATATCTTTGGAATCACTTTCAGAATGATTATTTTTTCCAGCTGATGTATGTTAAAAATACTGACAATCAGAATCCATTCTACTTTAAAGAGCTTGAGCATTTTGTGTGGACGTTAATATAGTTATCGTTTTGCGGTGGTTATCTTTATAGTTATCATTCTTGGTGTGAACAGGCCTTAAAGGAATAGTTTACCTCGAAAATTAAAATTCTGTCATCATTTACTCACCCTTATTTCGTTCCAAACCTGTTTAAGTTTCTTTCTTATGTTGAATGCATAAGAAGATATTTTGAAGAACCACAGTTGTTGGTCCCCACTGACTTCTATAGTAGTGAAAGAAATACTATGGAAGTCAATGGGGACCATCAACTGTTTGATTACCAGCATTCTTCAAAATATCTTCTGTTATGTTCAACATAAGAAAGAAAGTCATATAGATTTGGAATGACATGAGAGTGAGTAAATGATGACAGAATTTTCATTTTCGAGGTAAACTATTCCTTTAAGTGTCTTGTTTGTGGTGCTTGCTAAGCTTCGTCATTTCTCTTGATCATACTTTTATTAAACATCCATGTGTAACCAGTTCTGGACTTTAAAGGATGCGCAATATATTGGTACCATATTTTCAAATGTACCTGTTTTGCCTCGTATTGCATATTTAATTATGCATGTTCATGTGTGCTAATTTTACATATAGATTACCTTCACTGTCATCTAACACTCATTTGAATTAATCTCTAAAAAAAAACTAATGATTTAATAACAGTTAAATGTAATCTTTTGCAAATCGCAAATTAATATCCATTTTTCATCTTACAATGTTTTATGTAAAGTCACTAGTAGCATTTAAAATGATTATTTACAAAATATAGTATTTTATTATCAGAAATATTTTGGTTATCAGCAATCATGATCTGTGCATCCTTACTTTACCTGGCTCAGGTAAATGGGTGAAAATATTGGGGATTGGTAAGTTTTGTTTTTTTTATGTTAATGTTAAAGTCTCTTATGCTCACCAAGGCTGCATTTATTTGTTGAATAAAATAATTTCTTAAAAAAAATAAAAAAAACATACTGACCCCATACTTTTGAACAGTAATGTACGTTAGAATGACTTGAGTCAAATCTAGGGATCAGAATTTTGTAGAAATTTGGAGATGGGCCAGTAAACAACTACCCTAGAAGCCTTATGGCGCTTTTCCACTGCGTGGTACGACTCGGCTCGGCACGGCTCAGTACGGCACAGCATGGCACGGCTCGATTTCCACTGCAGTTTAGTATCTCTTTAGAGTGGGCGGGATTATTCACATGTCGTTAGTTGCGCCGCCTCTACTGCCGCGACTTCTGAAAAACCCACACAGCTACACACTAAAAAGCACCTTAACAGACACTTAGCAACGCCCTGGCAACCACCCTAGAATTTATTTTTTGCTTGTTGGTACTCTCTTTTTAATAAACCCTCTGCTTTAAGTCTTATGTTGTATGTTGGAGTAACTTTCACATCAATATGCACATTGTTTATAGAGTCTTGTTTTTAGACCAGTAGTTCAAAGATCAGTACAAACCTCTTAATAAATTGTGAGGGGTTTTTCCAGTTTAGCTTAGATCACGAGTTTCAGTTCACTCGGTGTCCATCTATTAATTGTGATGTTTTTCTTTGGCAAACGCAGCACTGAAAGAAGAATGAAATGGTGGAAACTGAAATGAATAAGTGAGAGTCTTTAGTGTCTGTGTGGGTCACAAACAGGAGGGGGTCTGGATTTGGTTTTGAAAGAGAAGAGTCCCCTCAATTCCCCCTCCCCACAACGTGAGAAAAATAAAACAAAGAGAGTAATGTGGAGTGCGACGGGCCGTCTCTTTCAGGATCTCTGCGCTCCGCAGCCTGGATTAGGACAATGAGAGCCAGCACAACATACACACTCATCAAAAAAAAAAAAAGACAACAACAAGGTCTCTGTTACTTTCGAGAAGAAGCATTTTTGCTTTGTTAAAACGACAAAGCAGATCAGCCTTGGCATTTTGTCTTCATCCATCACATAGAACACAAATCATTTACAGAGCTCATAAATGTTTGGAGATGTCCAGAAATTATATGCTCGGCCTGTTTTTTCTTTTTCTTTTTTTTAATTGAAGCGCTGCACCATGAAAATTGGCATGGAGCACCCCGAGCCTTAATCTCTCTGAAAATAAACATGAATCCTCCAAAGGTCACCCAAGCGGGATCCATTCGCTCTATGTGTTGGTGGAAATGTCACTGTAACTGAATGGAACCAATGAGGTGGATGGGATTTATTCCCCAATATATAAGTCCAGTATTGATTATGACAGCATTGTCACATTCTATCTAATCTGAAGGTCATTTGTGTCAAAGGGTGCAGGACTGTCCTTTTATTTTTGTGACTTGGATTGGAGGACAATTGATGTGGGAGGGTTCAAATTTGCATGCATCAAGATAGCAGACTGAGAAAGAGTGAGGTTGTTGGAGCTGCATGCTTTTGCTGTCCCTTCACAGACCGGTCTGCCAGGGCTGCACTTGGATTGACCCATCATGAGCTGAGTTTCTTCACTCTTCCACTAGTCTAATGCATGTGGAAAACTGAAACTGACAGAAATATACTCTCTATTCATAGTTCTCACAATTTCCTTCTTACAAATAAATATCATGTTAAGGTGCACATTATCTAAATTTCGTTTGGGGGGAAAAAAATATTTTCCATTGTCAATAGTGACTTACAGAAGTCACTTTCAAACCAAGCAGCTTTCTGTTGGTCAGTGATCAATTTGAATATGAGCTAAATCTGCATGGGGAATTTTTTCGCTTCACACAAAACACTGATTGCTTGGATTTCAATTGAAATGACTGGAATTTGTTTTACAATCTGATGCTACAAACAACTTCTCTTATCTTCTAGTTTTTCAGACCATCTATGGCTGTGTTTATTGAAGCCAGTACACTGATCTGGAATTTTAAGTGTAATGTTAAAGCGTTAGTTCACCCAAAATATAAAAATTGTCATGAATTACTCATGTCATTCCAAACCCATAAGACAGTTTATGTTTTCAAAACACAGATGAAGATATATTTAATGAATCATAAGGAAATTTCTGTCCCTCCATTGAAAGTCCATTAATCCGAAACTTGGACACTTGGAAAATGGAAACTCAAATGCTTATTTGATGCAGAAGTATGGTATAGTTTCTGTTTAACTTAGGGTTGCAAAGGGGTGGAACATTTCCAGAATCTTTCCAAAGTTTTCCAAAATTTCAGGAAAATTTGCACCCCTAATTTTACCATATTTGGTGTGCTCTTTATAGTGTGTTGATCAATGTTCATGTGTGAAAAAAAAAAACACCTAAATTAAATATTTTGTTTACGTAAAACACCCGTGTCCCCTGAGGAGACTTGAATTAAACCTCAGTTCATGTTATTTGCTTTTACAATGTATTTGAGTTTTTTGAAGCAAATTAGTCATTGTAGAGCCTGTATTTTTAATACTTGTAATAACATATGTTTGACACCGATACAGAAACGCTGTATTGCATATTTCAAACTGAAGGTGTTATAATTTTCATGCATGCAAGAAATTGGCTCATGATCCTGTGCCTTTGAAATGGATTAATGGTGTATTATTGATAGGGCATCAGATCAAACACAAGAGCAGATCCTGACAGACTTGGCTCTTCATATCTGCGAAGGGTCTCCATGGCAACTGGTTTTAAAAGGCACTTTCCTCCTTTGCTTCAGGACTGTTTATTTTTATCTAGCTCTGCCTTTCTGAGAAACCAGATGCAGCACCTGAAAAACATGAACAACAAAAGAATGTCTTTGTGATATTCTAACTCGCTCTTGAAACACCTCCATGATAATTCTGCAATAAGTGGAATTCATTTAAAGGGGTGTTCAAACGAAAATGAACGTTCTCTCATCATTTAATCAGCCTCATGCTGTTCCAGACTTATAGAAGAGTGTGTACGCAGCACTTTTCCTACACAAGACATAACATTTTTCAGTCTGTGACCTGAAATGGAGTATATGGACTACTTTTATGACAATTTTATGCAATTGTTTGGTTAGTTATTTTAATTTAACTTATTTTATTTTATTTGTATTTATTTATTTTGTTTTTGTGTTTTAAAGCAATAAATATAATTTAATTCATGAGAAAACAAAAAGTAAATCTAATATGTATATAAAATGTAAAAGAATACAGTACAATAAAAAGCCATGTGCTAATCAAAAGTTGACATGGACTATAATGTTTAGCCCTATATCAGTAACTGTATGTTTTTGTATTATTTCCACAGCCTCAGTTCATCAAGCCCCACCCACACTCCCAAAGACTCCGTCAGCCTATCAGACGTGAAGGCAGGACTATTAGACATCTTGTCCAGGGAGAAAACAATTAATTCAGGTATTGATTCCTTTCAATCAGTCAGTTGGACATTGATGGTCTCATCCACATAAAACTGTCATGTTCAATCTCGGTTTGCCATTAGAGGACACGGTGAAATTGGCCCTGTGTGACCAGGCCATTGTCTCGGGGCATGATGGTCTAGCTGGTGGCTGCACCTGGGAGGACAAACTGTGTGAGCAGCAGGAGCAGCTGGAGAGGGAGATGCAGGAGGCGCGGAAAATGGTGTCTAGCCTACAGGTGACACTAACATATATCATCTCCTAATTTAGTTTGAATTGCTTCTAGAGGCTTATAACAGATGTTTTTGTGTGTTTTATAGGCTCTCCTTCTCCATGGTTCATTACCCGAGGATGAGCAGGAGGTGTCGCTCAGTCTTGGTGAGGGAGTTGAAAATGCGGAGCAGCAACTGGTGTGTATCTTTATTTCTGTCCCAATTGTGTTTTACCCCAAATTGGCCTCTTTTCTTCCATATCCTGCATATCCCTCCCTTTTGATAATATGTGTCTTCCTATGCCCCTCCCTCCCCCCATCTCTCTAATTCTCTCCTGCTCTTTCACTAAGCTCTGTCAGGGCAGATCATGTTACTCTCACGGTGAACTTTGCTTTGTTTGTGGGAGAGACGCAGGTATCCGGCATTTCTCTCCTTCTCTCCTACAGTGTCTGTTTCTCTCTTCCATTTCTTTTCTAGGTTGTCGTGTAAACTAGTTCTTTCTGTATTTAGTGTAGTGTGTGCTGTAGTTAAGGTGGTTTTGTTTTGAAGTAGCAAAAACCCTCTGTTGTGGTGCTACAGGTTGTAATACGAAGTCGCCTGGACCAAAGCATGGAGGAGAGTCAAGAACTAAAGGTGGGTATTTTTGTTCTGGGCTGTTTCAGTTTTGTACATTATTGAGTGTGGCAAGATTAATTGCATCCAAAATAAAAGTTTTTGTTTACATAATATATGTGTGTGTACTGTGTATATTTATATGCATGTATGTGTATATATATGCATGTATGTGTATACATATATATATATAAGAAAAATATGTTACGTTTATATATTAAATATATTTATATATGATATAATTTAT
>NW_015642528.1:1190317-1253416 GCF_001515625.1 Sinocyclocheilus rhinocerous
TAATACACTACCAATCAAAAGTGTGAGGTCAGCAAAATGTGTTTTCTGGAAAGTATTGAGTACTTTTATTCATCAAGGATTTATTAAATGAATCAAAAGTGACAGTAAAAACATTTATGTTCCCAAAGAATTCTATTTAAAATTAATGCCGTTCTTTTTTATTAACCAAAGAATCTTGAAAAAAAACCTATATCACAGTTTCCACAAAAATATTGAACGTTCACAATAATAAGAAATGTTTCTTGAGCACCAAATCAGCATAATATAATGATTTCTGAATGATCATGTGACACTGAAGACTGGAATTACGGCTGCTGAAAATTCAGCTTTGCTATTGCAGGAATAAATAAATACATATTAAATAAATAAATGTTAAAATATATTAAAATAGAAAACATATTTTTTATTGTAATATTATTTCATGATATTACATTTTTTACTGTATTTTTGTAGTAAGTGCAACATAAGAGACTCCTATACTGTATTAATGTATTTTTGAGTATCATTTTAGTTCGTTTGACTACTTTATACTTACTTTGTAGTCACTTTTTTATGTGCTGATCTTGTCAAGTCCTGTTTTTTTTTTTTTTTATTAATCCAATCTATGCTGTAACGTCTCTAAAGTTATTTTGTTTATTTATATTATATTTACATGCAGAGGGAGCTATTGAGGTTCAAACAGGAGGCTCGCAACCTGCAGGGGGTGAAAGTAAGTCTTGCATACCTCCAAACTCCACATGCCTATAAAATAAGACCCTCACACTCACATTACTAAGAATTCAATAAGTCTCAGACTGATATAGAGCAGAACAAGTTAGATATGCGAGTTTAGTTTAATTGACTGTGCTTTGTCATCACTCAGGATGCTCTTCAGCAGCGTATGGCTGTGCAGGAGTCCTCAGTCCTGCAGCTCAAACAGGAACTCCTGCGCACCAGTATTGCCAAAGATGAGCTGGCGGGACAAAATGTGAGCGCATGCAACTGAGACCTGACATTTTAGTTTTTATGCTATGCATATTAATTTTGTTTCAGTTATACCATTTCTGAGACCAGTTGTCAATTATTATGTGTGTATTTTTTTTTCTTAGGCCGAGCTACAGAGGAAGCTAGAGGAGCGGAACAGGCTTCTTAGCGAATATAAGGCATGTCTTGTTTTGCAAAGTATAATAATGTTTATTACAAACATTTTTCCACAATATATAGTATGTATTCTAATTCTACTGTTCATTAGTGTTTTCAGTTGTTTTTATAGAAATTATAGAGTTTTCTAGTTTTATTGTTATTTAGTGGTAATTAATGTTTATGTTGCAACCTTAATTGAGATCCTTGTTGTATATGCAAGATTATATTAATTTGTTCTGATTGCTAAATGAATAAACTATTATCTGATATTTACACATTTAGAAATATATTACTTTTAAGCTTCAGTCTTGTTACGAGTTTTTATTAGTAGCTTGTTGTGTAGCTACCTTTTTTTTTTTCAAAATGGTAGCTTGACTGTAGTTGTGCTTTAATTTATGAGTAGATTATAGCTTAAAATTCTAGAATTCCTCACATTAAAGAATGCTTTTTCTAATCAAATGCTGATTTTCATAATAAAGCTTTGGTAGTTATACCACATCTATTTCTATAATATATTTAAACTTACTGTCTTTATGCTGTGCAGAAAGAACTGGGCCAAAAGGATCGGCTTCTGCAGCAGCAACAGCTGAAGCTGGATGAGACACTGCGCAAGCTGACAGACAGCAGCAGCCAGCAGGTACGACTTCAAACACAGCCCTGCAGACTCAACTCTCAACTAGCATAGCAGCTGTGAAGGAGAACTGCATGATGGGAATGGAAATGCAGGATAGTTATTCATTTGTTTATGAATTTATATAATGTACAGCTATTATTGCAAATTTAGTATTTTATGTTTTATATATATATACACCCACATACACATACATACATACATACATACATATATATAAATATATATATATATATATATATATATATAATTTAATAAATATATAATAATCCATAATATATAATGCATAAAAATATAAAGAAGATATAAAGAAAATATTTTTAGTATTCTAGTATTCTATAAATATATGTTAAATTGAGAGTGAATGCTTTTGAAACTTAATATAAAAGTATGCAGGTAAAAATGTCACTAGGGCAAGTACAGGCCCGACCGCCCCAGCAGAAAAAAAATAATCCTTATTGTTGAGCCCTAATAATGAATCTGTTTACCTCATTATGTAACTGAAGGCTTCTGCACTTGCTTTTATAGAACAGTTCAGTGTGAATGAGAATGTTTGTGTGTTTCTCAGGCTTGCCTGCAGATGGAGCTGGAGCACAAGGAGAGTATTCTCAAAGAGTTAATGAGCCATGAGACAGAGGAGGTAACACGCCTATAAATAATACACAATTCTCCCCACAGCGGTTTGTTTTCACACATTGCAGATTATGTTTAGTGCTTCCATTATTTCTTAAAATTTCAAGTAAAGACGCCCTGTCGTCTGTTTCAGCTTCCTGGCTCGCAAAACAACGGCTATTCACACCCACCCGTCACAGCATCAAAACCACACCATGGGGTAAATAAGCCTGAAGCCTTTTTTTCCCTCAATTATTTTATATTATATCTATAGAGATATATGTAATTGTGTCTCTTATAGGCTGAGGAGCTGCAGTTAGTAAGAGATGCTCTCCATAGTCTGAGGAACAGCTTTGGAGGTCACGACCCTCAACATCACACTTTGGACACCCTTGAGCAAGGTGTGGCCAGCCTGATGGATCGCCTCTATGACCTGGAAACACGCCACAAACAGGAGAGGAGGGTACGATGAATGTTTATCCATTCTCACACAGCAGGTTTTGCACCTGATCTACATTCTGTTCTCAAATCAGTCTGTTTCTTTGTAGACCCGAGGCAAATCTCCAGGTCATAAAGCGTCTCACTCAGATCGAGACTCCTGGCCTCCTACTTCAAGTAAGCATACATCTTAATCCCAAAACTACAATACAACGGAAACATGCCGCAACACAATGAAATTAGCACAACATAATGGAAACAATCCACAACACAATGGAAACAAGACACCACGTAATGGAAACAAGTCACAACACAACGGAAACAAGTCACAACACAACAAAAACAATCCACAACACAATGGAAACAAGCCACCACGTAATGGAAACAAGTCACAACACAACGGAAACAAGTCACAACACAACAAAAACAATCCACAACACAATGGAAACAAGCCACCACGTAATGGAAACAAGTCACAACACAACGGAAACAAGTCACAACACAACAAAAACAATCCACAACACAATGGAAACAAGCCACCACGTAATGGAAACAAGTCACAACACAACGGAAACAAGTCACAACACAACAAAAACAATCCACAACACAATGGAAACAAGCCACCACGTAATGGAAACAAGTCACAACACAACGGAAACAAGTCACAACACAACAAAAACAATCCACAACACAATGGAAACAAGCCACCACATAATGGAAACAAGACACAACACAACGAAAACAAGCCCTAATACAACAGAAACATGCCGCAACACAATGAAATTAGCACAACATAATGGAAACAAGCCACCACATAATGGAAACAAGTCACAACACAACGAAAACAAGCCCTAATACAACAGAAACATGCCGCAACACAATGAAATTAGCACAACATAACGGAAACAAGCCGCAACACAACGAAAACAAGCCACAAAACAACGAAATTAACACAACACAATGGAAAGAAGCCACAACACAATGGAAACAAGTTGCAACACAACAAAAACAAGGGGGAAAAGCCGCAACACAATGGAAACAAGTCGCAACACAACAGAAACTTGTTGCAACACAATGAAATTAGCACAAAAAAAACAAGCCACAACACAACAGAAACAAGTCACAATACAGCAAAATTAGCACAATAATGAAATTAGTCCTATGCGTTGTGCTGTGGCAATTTCGTTGTGTTGTTGAGATTTCATTTGCACTACTGGGTCACCGTACAAAACACCTCAGTACAGGAAATGACATAACCGTTTAAATATATATGAATATCATTTGTACTTGTCAGGTTTCACAGTAGGTATATTGCTGCTTATTTAAAATACTACTAAAGTGAATAATCTCTTCTGCTCTCTTACAGAAATGGTTCATTCTCAGAGCAGCCCTGCGTTAAACTCATCAGCATGCACCAAAGTCCTGTACTTCACTGACCGCTCACTCACGCCATTCATGGTCAACATCCCCAAGAGGTCAGTCAGACTCTTGGGTATTACACATATATGTGGCTTGAGTGGATCTTTAGCCTTAAATCAATATAATGTAGTATACTTTAGATATGTGACCTTGGACCACAAAACCAGTTTTTTAGGATAGAATAATATTTGGCTGAGGGTGCAAAAAAAATCGAAATATTGAGAAAATCGCCTTTAAAATTGTCCAAATTAAGTCCTTAACAATGCATATTACTAATTAAAAATTAGATTTTGATATATTTATGGTGGGAAATTTTCAAAATATCTTCATGGATCTTTACTTAATATCCTAATGATACAAATATACCCATGCGACTTATGACTGTTTTTGTGGTCCAGGGTCACATATGTGCTATGAGATTTTTCATTGTCTTATGTCAACAGGCTTGGGGAGGTCACCCTGCGAGACTTTAAGGATGCTGTTGATCGGGAAGGCAATTATCGGTACCATTTTAAAGCACTGGATCCAGAGTTTGGCACTGTGAAGGAAGAGGTATTGCCACATAATCAGTCAACAGGATATTTTCTCATTGCATTCAAGCATCTAAATCAGTAGTTCTCAACCAGAAGGCCAGGGCCCATTAGGGGGCCGCAGCAAACTTTCAATTATGAATGGGGTCTTTAAATATTTTTTTTGAACAGTAGGGACTTTTAAAGGGATAGTTCACCCAAAAATGAAAATTCTGTCATTAATTACTCACCCTCGTGTCGTTCCAAACCCGTAAGACCTTCGTTCATCTTCAGAACACAAATTAAGATATTTTGGATGAAATCTGAGAGCTTTCTGACCCTGCCTAGAAAGTAGGGATGCGTATCGGTATCGGCCCGATACTGAGCTCCTGTACTCGTACTCGTTAAAATGCCCGATATCAAACGCCGATACCACACAGCATTACTTAATGGTGGGGAGGGAGAGAGAGAGAGAGAGCACATCTGTTGTGTGATCTTTATTGATATTCGCTCACTTGGCACGCATCATTTGGATTAAAACTAAATCGTAAATATAAGACAATTTATAGGGGAATTCATACAAAATTGATACAAATTTGGGACCAAAAATTATTCAGACCGAGTCTGGGAAAAAAATTGAAGTTCAGGTTTGCATGAACCTGGTTGACAGCATGCCCAGGAGACTACAGGCTGTCATTAAGGCTAAGGGTCCCCCGACAAAGTATTGATAGTTGCCCAATATTTAAAAAATTTACAAATGCAATGAAAATATTGGTATCGGTACTCGGTATCAGCAAGTACCAAAAATAAAAGTATCGGTATCGGGTGAGTACTGGAAAAAGTGGTATCGGTGCATCCCTACTAGAAAGCAAAGAAAATGCCATGTTCAAGGTCCGATGTAGTACTCTTGTGAACGCGCATCGAAGACTGACACGGAAGAGAAGAAATTGTTGAATAAAGTCGTTATTTTTGTTTGCTTTACGCGAAAAAAATATTCTTGTAGCGTTATAAAATTAAGGTTGAACCCCTGATTTCACTGAACTATTTTAACAATGTCCTTACTACCTTTCTGGGCCTTGAACGTGGAAGTTGCGTTGCTGTGTATGCAGGGTCAGAAAGCCCTCGGATTTCATCAAAAATATCATAATTTGTGTTCCGAAGATGAACGAAGTTTCTTACGGATTTGGAACGACATGAGTGACAGAATTTTCTTTTTTTTTTTTTTATCAAAATAAAACGTTGCATATAATGTTTAAAAAGGACCCATGGCTTCTCCCAGGTGTTCCAGGATGACGCAGTGGTGCCCGGCTGGGAAGGGAAGATCGTGGCCTGGGTAGAAGAGGATCATGGGCAAAGAGGGTACTGCACGCATCTATACAGCTGGTACCACATCTGTTTCTCACCATTTTAAGCTCACTCTCTCTATTTTCCTCGACAGGACCTAACACAAGTCAGCAAGAAGCTGTCTAAGGAAATGGAGACGTCTGTGCCAAAATGAAATAACATTGATTTGTAACTCAAGTGTACAGAGGATGGAGCTTTAGTGCCCTAAGAAAGTCCCACCCACCTTTACTCTATCCTGCATGAGCTGAACAGCAGAATGAACCTGAAAGGATGTGGAGGATCATCGTAAGGAGCACCAGATGGAGAAAGTCCCATCTTGCGTCCTGTCCAGACCAGTATTACTCAAACATAACTATACAGAGGATGGGAGGACAGGATTTCTGATCTCTTTTAGAGGTCTTGCCATAGAACAGACACCCATTCAAATGCTTTACTAGCAGACAAACTCTTCACTGTGACGGAGGAGCCTTTTGTTCAGTTCACCTACTTTAAAGTAGGTTCTGCCAGAGTACTTTTTGTTTATTTCGATGAACCAAAATTGAATTTTTTTTTTGCTGTGAATAGAGAGAAGTAGGTAATCTTGACTGTCAAGAGTACTTGTGTGAATGTGGTTATGAATCTTAAGAAAGCAGCAGTAAAAGTATGCAAGTATAGAGCAGAAAGGAGTTTGACATCTGCTGTTACCTTGCTGTGAGATCTTAGATAAAGAGTTTCCCTAAAACATACGTTAGACACATTCTTTATGAAATTCTGCAAAAAAGACTAAATCTTCTCCAAGGACCAAAGTGTTTTGCTTGTTTGATATAAGATGTCATTCAATAAGTCTTTTTTAAGAGAGCTATCTTTCAAATGTTAACTATCAGATGTGCCGTTCCGCTGCACTGATTTGAGTTTACAGGAAAGTGCCTGGAATCTGCTAAGAAAGAGAGGTGGCCGGGGTTTGCCTTTTGTATTTTTGTTCTGTCTTATATTTATGTAAATATGTTAATATTTCAGAGATGGAGCGAGGCATAGTGCCTTTACACTGTATAAATGATGTCCTATAAATACTGAATAATATTTTAAAGATGAAAATGTCCTCTTTGTATCCAAAAAAGGCACATAATCACTCTCATCAGAGAAGCCTGTTGCTAACAAGAACCGTATTGATGGTGATACAAGCGACTGTATGCCATGACTGAAATTCTGCTTTACACTCCTGATTACTGCTGGTTGCATTGCTGGTTTAAGAAGAATGTTATTTGGTTTGCAAATAAACAGTTTGAAGCAGTATACACTATGTGTGTGTTTTTGTTAAATAAACTTTATTAAATGTATTATTATCATTTAAGTATTTTGCGTCATTTAAAAAAGTTACACAGGGATCCTTAGGGGACAAAAAGTAAAAAAAAATGCAAAAATATATATATATTTTTTTTATTTTGTATTTAATGCATTTTTAGATTAAAAATGTTTGCTCCCGAACATACTTTTGTAAGTGGACGGGTCTGTTTTTTTTTTTTTAAGGTATGCATTGGTGAATTATTATTGGAATGTAAGGACTGTTTATCTAATGAAGCAAGAAAGACTTTTCCTGTTATGATTTATTGTTATTTCTACAGATTGCTTAGTTTGTCTGTAACAAAGTTGACAAATATTACTATAAATAAATCAGTTTTTTTAATTAAAAGTAAAAAAGGAAGTAATTAGTGTTTGACAAGCACAGAATTATAAAAATTGAATATGTTTTCAATACGATACTAGAAAGAATTTTTGTTAGTGAACTTTTTTTTTCTTAATTTTTTGAAATGCCAAATG
The DNA here is from genome assembly GCF_001515625.1 of Sinocyclocheilus rhinocerous. NCBI lineage: Eukaryota > Metazoa > Chordata > Actinopteri > Cypriniformes > Cyprinidae > Sinocyclocheilus > Sinocyclocheilus rhinocerous. Next base: position 1,198,190 of record NW_015642528.1, read on the forward strand.
TATCTCCAATTATAAAATCACCCATTTACATTCAATTTAGCAACAACAAAAAATCATAATTTCATTGGAACATAATTTCATTATTTAAATAAAATATAACCATAAATGTTAATAAAAACTGACCAATCCTGCTACCCCATGTAAAAAAAATATCAAAAACTTAACATGTTAGCGGTCAATAAATGTTTCTCGCCGCTCCAGGTCGTTAGATGGCGCTGATTCACTTACTCAGCAACGCTCACTGCCAGGAAAACATCTCGCGAAGTAAACATTCACGTGTTTTTTTTTTTCGTTTTTTTTCCGTCAGTACAGATTCATCACCCATGTGTGCAAGATATACAGTAGGTGGCGGTAATACTCCTAAGGAGTGAACGGCCATTGAACAAAAAGAAGAAGAAGAAGAAGACATTCACGTGTTGTTACACACTAGCTAGTCAACGAAACTGAGTGAAAATGCGGGATAAAAAGGATAAAGAGAAGACACAGATAACCGATGACCCTGTGAAGAATTTTGACAAATGGAAAAGGAAATACAACAAAACAAAGAAACGAGTCAAACGAGTTCAAAAAACCACCAAGAAACGCGACTGGGAGGTGGAGAGAGAAAACATACAGAAGCTGGTGAATAAATACTCGGAGGTGAGATATCATGAGGCTGATATTGCAAAGCATTTCTGACTTCTCGTACAGTACTTGTTTCTAGGGATTGCAACGTGTTTACCTACCTGTTACGCAGCTGTTGTGGCATCTGGCTTGACAGATCAGTCTTTTGACATTTAAAAGCAATGTTTACAAGTACTAGTCCTTTGGATGTTGTGCTTGAAGTGTTGCTGATGGTTGTTTCTGGTCAGGAAGTCTGTCAGCACAGGTCTTCACATAAACATGATACTGTTTTATTGGTGGTCAGTGTTTTTTTAGTCCTGGGATTAGGCATGGGCCAGTATGAGATTTTGACGGTATGATAACCTTAAGCAAAAATATCACGGTATTGTCGTTACAGCTCTAAAATTTGTTATTTTTAAATGACTGGGTAAAAAAAAAATTTTTTTTCCGCTGAACACAATATATTTTGTTTTTGAGCAACAAACAGAATATTAGGAACAGTAGAATTTGTTTATTATTTCTTTGATTTGTTTCCTAAAAAGAAGAAAAATAATGACTGACATCTTTATTTAACCTAAATCTGTAATTACAGTAATTTAATTTTAGATATATAATTCATATAAATTTAATTTATATAATTTCATATAATTTAGTTATATAATTTCATATACATAATTTGATTTAATAATAACCCAATTTGAAGCAAAAACAGAATGTTCTGACTAGCTTTGTGAAATTATACTACATGCCTGAACGAAGCAAACAGCAGAAGCTCTGAATGAGACGCAGATTCACTCTCTGACGGCAGGAGGCACTTCTGGAACACCACATACGGCGTTTCCTTGGTTACCGCTGTAAACAAAGCAGCACTGGCTGAAACACTGCTTTAATATGAACTATAGAGAGACGAGATTAAAAGAAAATGCAACGTAAACTTTTCTGAAGACCGTCAGTTCCCCTCAGAAACACATTCATATAAACCCCCAAATCAATATTGAGGATTTTCTTCCAATAGTTTGTGCATCATGAACAGTGAGTGATCTGTTTGCTACAGTATTTTTCTCTGTTTTTCTCTATTTTTCTATGTCTTCAACGTCTCTGGCCTGTGTTAACGGGCGTTTACAGACTTCATATTTTCACATAAATAACATTTTGGAAAACGATTGCATTGCAACGCAGTTTGTGCAAGTCCAGAACAGAGACGAGTTGCTTGCAATAAGACAAAACACGGCCGGTTGCCGATCGCGTAAGTTCCAGGGGAAGCTCCTTAAGTTCGGCCGTCCTGCACACACATGTGACTGACCGCTCGCAGGCACCAACAGGAGGAGGAGGGTCGTTTTACTCTCTATGCTGCACTCAACCTGAAGGGATTCCTACACTTTCAGTCTTTGAGGAGACATGAAAACCAGTGCATACGCAGGAACGGTATAACGGAAAATATTAGCGGTTTTGAAACCGTGACATTTTCAAATCGCGGTATACCTTGAAACCGGTAATCGGCCCATGCCTACCTGGGACAGAACAGGCCACGTAACAGACATAAAAGTTAACATATCAAAGTTTTTTCAGCATGTCAAGTATTCAGACGTGTTGCACTGTTCTGCATCTTCTATTTTATGTGGTGTTGTTGTTGAGATTTATAATAGTCCTGATATCCTTCATCAGACACCTAATCCATCTTAAAACATGCCACTGTGAAGGTTTTGACACGAGTAACTGTTTTCCTATAGATCAATCCCAAAGAGGCTGTGAAGTTCTCTGATTTTCCACTCTCAAAAAAGACTCTGAAAGGTGAGCAAACTTGATTATTTGCATGTTAATAAGTTCACATATGTCTTCTTAATCTTAATGATGCTCTTGATCATGCCATCAGGTCTTCTTGAGGCTCAGTACAGGCAGCCCACAGAGATTCAGAGGCAGACGATTGGCTTTGCTTTGCAAGGGAGAGATGTTCTTGGTGCTGCAAAGACTGGCTCTGGAAAGACTTTGGCCTTCCTCATCCCGGTAAGCAATAGAGCTGTGGTGACGTATTTTTGTAGGCCAACTTGGAAGTTAGCATCACCCTGGTTCTCTTGACAAAAACCCAACAGTAATGGGTTAGAATTAATTTATTGTGCATTTATTTGTATCAAAAATATAGTAAAAAAGCAATATTGTGAAATAATGAAAAAAATATTTTGAATAGAAACCCCAATGAATTCAGGATAATGGAACTGAAAGTGCAATGACAAGATTTTATTTTTATTTTTTTGTTCTATTTTATATTTATGTCAATATGTAATATTTACAATATAATATATATTATGATATTGAGTATGTTATATTTATGTAAATATGTAATAAACCTTTTAGAGCAACAAAGGGGTGAGTAAATGATGACACACTTGATGACACTCTTTTACTTTTAAATATTTAATCTACAGTGTTTTTTCAAATTCAAACATAATTTCGAAGCCTCTCTAATGCACTGTGACTGTGTCCAGGTTTTGGAGTGCTTGTACCGTGAACAGTGGACTGCGATGGATGGCCTCGGCGCTCTCATCATCTCTCCCACCCGAGAGCTGGCCTATCAGACCTTTGAGGTGTTGAGGAAGGTCGGCAAGAACCATGAATTTTCTGCTGGTCTTGTAATTGGAGGAAAGGTGTGTCTCTCTTGTCTTTAGTGATTAGTATGGTTCTTGCGTATTTTTTGTCAAGGTTTTTATTGTGTAATAATTGGTTATTCTTTTTCAATGACTGCAGGATCTGAAAGATGAATCAGAAAAAATCCATCGGACCAATATCATTATCTGCACCCCAGGACGTCTGCTGCAGCACATGGACGAGACGGCCACCTTTCATGCTTCAGATCTGCACATGCTTGGTAAGGTGATGCTTAGAAAGAGTTTTAAATACACTGCTGTTCAAAAGTTTGGGGTTAGTAAGATTTTTATTTTGATCAAAGCATTTATTTGATCATTACTCTTGTTTTCAGTGTCGCATGATCCTTCAGAAATCATTTTAATTGGCTGATTTATACATTTATATACATATACATATAGACAATATACATTTCTTATTATCAGTGTTGAAAACCGTTGTGCTGCTTTTTATTTTTGTGGAAATCGCAGTACATTTTTGTCAGAATTCATCAATTTGTAGAATCTTGTTGACCCCAAACTTTATACACCAAACAGTGGTGTTTACATGTGTGCAGTTCTTATTGGCAGCCCCTTACTTTAAAGATGACATATTATGCCCCTTTTTACAATATGTAATATTTCCATGGTAGTACTTGATGAAGCCGACAGAATCCTGGACATGGGTTTCGCCGACACACTCAATGCCATTATTGAAAACCTTCCGAAAACACGGCAGACCCTTCTCTTCTCTGCCACTCAAACCAAGTCTGTCAAAGATCTGGCCAGACTGAGCCTGAAGAACCCAGAGTATGTCTGGGTCCATGAGCAGGCCAAGTTCAGGTAAGCTCATGGTTTTATATTGGGCATCTGTGTTAGTCGGCCCGCTCTTAAAGAGATGAAAATTGTGTCATCATTTCCTGAACCTCATGTTGTTCCAAACTTGTAAGAATTTCTTTATTCTTCAGAACACACACAAAAAAAAATGTAATAATGTTGGTAACCAAACAGTTGCCGGTACCTACTGACTTCCCTAGTATTGAAAAAAATTCTGTGGAAGTCAATGGCTACCAGCAACTGTTTAGTTACCCACTTTCTTCCAAATATCTTCTTTTTGGGGGGGTCAATACCTTTAATGTCTTTTTAACATCATGGATGGACATGAAGCTCTTAAACACTGATCTTCTCTGCAGTACACCAGCCACTCTGGAACAGAACTATATGGTGTGTGAGCTGCACCAGAAAGTCAACATGCTCTTCTCGTTTTTGAGGAGTCATCTTAAGAAGAAGATCATTGTCTTTTTTGCCTGCTGCAAAGAGGTAACAGCTCAAACAATTTCTGTAGTACATCTCAGTGTCTGTTTTCATAGAATGGAGTGGGTTTAAAAAGTCTGAAACCACTAGTAAAAATGATATAATATTACTCTTTTTTTTTTTTTTATAAAAAAAAATAGAATTAAACTTTTTCACATTATATATGAGCATTATCGTTTAGACTTTCAATTAAACATATCTTGCACTACTGTTCAAAAGAATCTGTTAAACTTTCTTGAGTCTCTTATGCTCACCAAGGTTGCTTTTAGTTCAGAAATTTATTTTGCATTTAGATCAAAAATACACTTGAAAACAGTAACATTTTGAAATATTATTTTCATTTGCCATAACATCTTTTTTTTTTAATATACTTAAAAATGTAATATATATGATTGCAAAGCTGAATTTGCAGCATTACTCCAGTCTTCAGTGTCACATGATCGTTTAGAAATCATTCTAATATGCTGATTTGCTGCTTAAGAAACATTTCTTATTATTATTATCAGTGTTGAAACCAGTTGTGCTGCTTAATTTTTTTTCAGAATTCTTTCATGAATAGAAAGTTAAGAAGAACAAAAATTTTTGTAACGTTATAAATATATTCACTGTTTAATCAATTAAATGCATGCTTGCTGAACAAAAGTATTGATCAAAAAAAGTTTTGAATGGTAGTGTTACTAGTAGTGTAATGACGATGAAATGCATTGGTGTTGCTCTGTATGTGCAGATTCAGTATCTGTTCCGGGTCTTCTGCCGGTTGCGTCCGGGTATCTCCGTACTTGCTTTGCATGGCAAACAGCAGCAGATGAAGAGGGTGGAGGTTTATAATGACTTTGTCCGCAAGACCTCAGCCGTCCTCTTTGCCACAGACATCGCTGCCAGAGGACTTGGTAATGGAAATTTATTCTGTGGAAAAATGCACATGTTAGCTTTGAATGACTGAAATAAGTGCTGTCAATTTAATATTTGATTTGAGTACAAATCTCAGCAAATGTTTGTGAATATTTTTTTAATGAAGCAGCATGTCCTGTAAATAATTCAGTTTGATGGACAGCCGTAACTTAAACACATTTAATGGGTTTTTGTTTGTGGTACTAGACTTCCCTGCAGTGAACTGGGTGCTGCAGTTTGACTGTCCTGAAGATGCGAACACATACATCCACAGAGTTGGCAGAACAGCCAGGTAACACTGATTAACTGTTTTAATCTGTATATTTAGTGACGGTTAATTTTTCATAAAGCATTGTAAAAATCTTAACAGAAGAGTGTTTTATCTGAAACACTAGATGGCAGATTTGAACCGTTCCTCATCACTTCCATGTTTCTAATACATATGGAAACAATGTTGACATTGGAATTAAGCTCTTACATAAAATCATATTTAACCACTGTACAGACTTGTCTATTTACACTGGACACATGATGGATTAACAGCAGCTCAGCTATTTAGTTTTTCCATTTTTGGACTTGTTACAGTCTCACCTTGAGGGCACGTTTTAGGCACTGGATAGCTACAGAAACATGTCAAGTTTCTCAGCGCTTAGAGCGAGACAGCACACACCTGCCATCCACCCAGCTGCCAGCTTCACTCTCTTTTCTTGGTGCTACGCTTCTCTTTTCAGTGTGGAATCGATATTCTCAGTAACTCCCCTTCATAGATCACCACCCTCTGCAGAAAGCTCATGAGCTTTAACACGAACACTCACAGAGCTGAGCATTTAAAAAAAAGAGAAACGGTTGTGTGAGAGGCCTGTATTGCAGCAGACCACCTAGTGTGACCTTAAAGGGACAGTTCACCAAAAAAGAAAAAATTCTGACCTCATCATAAAACTGTCATGCCATTCCAAACCCGATTGCTGATACTTGTATGTGGCACAGAAATTAGGAAATTGAGTGAAATATTCCTTTAACACACGCATTCTCTTTCTCTGCAGGTATAAAGAGGGAGGCGAAGCTCTCCTTGTCCTATTGCCCTCAGAGGAGAAGGGCATGATTGCACAGCTTCAAAAGAAGAAAGTTCCCATTAACAAAATCGAGTAAGTGCATCTCTCCTTTCCTCTGTGACTGCATGCAGTCAGTTTTGCAGTGAAAATAAGATGAGCTTGGAACTAATGTGTAGTTTTGTCAGTGTTGTAGTGTGTGACGTGTTTAGCAGAGACTGTATGCATGGGCTTTGTGAATAATAGAGGAAGCCACATGCATGCTGAGAATGAAAGATGGCAGCTTAATGCATGTGATCATGTGAGATCATTATGATCTGTGATATCTGCTGTGAGAATGCAGCTGCAGTCACAGTCTCCACAGGCCTGATTTTATGTTTGCTGTTATTCAGTGTTACTGTATTCACAGAAATGTCCCAAGTTAACCAGAATGCTCAGTTAATTTAGTTGCATTTGCAACTGCATTTACAAACATCAGTGCCTGACTGGAATGGGCAAAAATTCCATTGTTTGTTTAATTTCAATTTCATTGAAATCCCTGTTGGTGTAATGGTCAGATGTCCCAATACTTTTGTGTTTATTTAGTGTATATTCTATAATTAGACACTTTTATTTAAAGCAAGTTATGTCACTATATGATCAGCAGCCGTTTTTGTAGACAGTTGTTGTTTTTTGTTTTTTTCAAAGCAGCATGCGATGATTTCAATTTAAAGTTCAATTAAACATTTTACATTTTATATCATACAAAATATAATAATATAAAATAATGCAAAATTAAAATAATGTGCTTCTGTGTTTTTTTTTTATAATTTATTTGTTTTATAACTTTAAGTATTTGTTTATTTATGTGTGTTTTATTATAAACCATTTCATTGTTAATAAACTGTTTTTTGAGTTGTTAATATGCGATGATTTTTAAAGTTCAATTAAACATTTTACATTTTATATCATACAAAATATAATAATATAAAATAATGCAAAATTAAAATAATGTGCTTCTGTGTTTTTTTTAAATAATTTATTTGTTTTATAACTTTAAGTATTTGTTTATGTGTGTTTTATTATAAACCATTTCATTGTTAATAAACTGTTTTTTGAGTTGTTAATAAACTTAAAATTAATTAAACCTCTTTATTTGTAACTTTTTAAAACGTCTAAATTTTCATCCAATCACAAATATGTTGGACTCTGTTTACACCTGCACTGACTGCTTGACAGATGTTAATACCAGGTGTAAACAAGGCCATTGACTTAAAGGGATAGTTCACCCAAAAATTCTGTCATTAATTACTCACCCTCATGTTGTTCCAAACCTGTAAGACCTCTGTTTATCTTCGGAACACAGATTAAAATATTTTTGATGGAATCTGAGAGCTCTCTGACCGTCCCATAGACAGCAAGGGCACTACCACGATCAAGGTCCAGAAACGTAGCAAGGACATCGTTAAAATAATCCATGTGACATCAGTGGTTCAACCGTAATTTTAAGGAGCTACGAGAATACTTTTTGTGCGAAAAGAAAACAGAAAAATAGCTAAAAATAGCACCATTTTGGATAGTATCACATACGTAAACAACGTATGTTGTTCTGTGTCAGCTGCGTCATGCGGATACGTTGTCTACGTTGTTTACGCTTTGATCTGAACGAAAATGTTGCCGCGTAGTGCAGCTGACACAGAACAGCATACGTTGTTTACGTATGTGATACTCTCCAAAATGGCGCTATAGGGTGACGCGGAGGAGACAAATTGTTGAATAAAGTTATTTTTGTTTTCTTTTCGCACAAAGTATACTCATAGCTTCTTAAAATTACGGTTGAACCACTGATGTCTATAGGAGGGTCAGAGAGCTCTCAGAATTCATCAAAAATATCTTAAATTTGTGTTCTGAAGACGAACGGAGGACTTACGGGTTTGGAACAACATGAGGGTGAGCAATTAATGACAGAATTTAAATTTTTGGGTGAACTATGCCTTTAATCATTTGTTTTAATTCATTCACAGGGTGAACCCAGAGAAGTTGGTGTGCGTCCAGCAGAAGTTGGAGGCCTTCCTGGCACAGGAGAAGGAGCAGAAGGAACGAGCACAGAGGGTAAGGCCCGAGGAGACCTGACTTCCTGTGCAGTCTGTCACACCTCGTCTCAAACACTAAAGCTTGATGCTATACTGTAGAGCAGAGCCATGCTTTTAGGATAATCTGATTGTCTGCCTCACACTCAGGGCTGAGCTTTGTGAGGCTCTTATAGAGAGAAGAACAGCATGAAATGTAATCGGGCAAATTGCTGCCATGAACGCCTGCTAGTGCACTCTCACTAATGTGTTTATCAGGGATACGTTTTCAGATTTTATCCTCTGTAATGCCTCTTCTCTTTTTCCCTTCCTCTCAACGGCAGTGTTTTGTGTCCTACCTCCGCTCCATCTATCTGATGAAGAACAAAGACGTCTTTGATGTTTTCCAGCTCAAACTCCCAGAATATGCCACGTGAGTGGATGCTGTGAAGTAATGCCCAGCAGTCCTCTGTGTAAATGTGTTTGTGTGTGTGTGCCATGCTTGTCCACTTTGAACACACTCTTGAGGACTTCAAATGGTGTGTCATTGTTATGCAATTAAATCATCCAAAAAGAAACCATCACCATCTGTTTTGAAAACAGAGACTGTTTAATACAATTATTTAGTTCATAATTCATTATAGTCTAGTGGTTTGTGTCCATAATCGTGTCTCTATTTTTCCATATCCCCATATCCTGTCTTTATTTATAAAAAGTGTCAAAAATGACCTGTCACTTTATGTTCAGCAGTCATATTTCTGATCATACTTGAACAGTTCATTTTAAAGCAGCATGTACCTTTTAATTTATTTTAAAAATTTGTTTTATTAATATAAAAAAGATACAAATATTATATAAATGTTTTGTTCTAAAAGCTTTTTTTTCCCCATCTGCAAATGTCTCTATCAATAAAAAGTGGCAAAAAGAACTGAAATAGTAAAAAATTATCTGTCACTATATTCAGTAATCGTTTATAATCATATTTGAGCAGTTCCTTTCTTTTAAAACAGCATATAACTGTTTTAATTTTTAAAAAACATTTAGAAATTTTATTAATGCACATTTTATGTATTATAGAATATATACTCTATTATAAATGCTTTATTTTTTACAAAACATTTTATTTTTAATAGACTTTTTTAGACTTTAAAAAGTGGCAAAAATAACTAAAATGGGATTTTAAAAAAAAATGCATTTGATTTGATGTCAAGCTGACATCTTTGTATGGTCTTGTCGCTGTCAGGTCACTGGGTTTGGCGGTGGCTCCGCGGGTCCGTTTCCTCAATAAGGCCCAGCAACAGAAGAGTGGAGTGACGCAGGACAACAGCGGCGCTGCAGGACACGAGTCTGAAGATGAGCTGAAGAGTATCAAAGCCCAACTCAAAGGAGAGCAGTCTAAGTCTCAGTCCTCACAGTCTGAGGAAGAAGAGGATGATGATGATGAGAATAAGGATGAGGAGACATTAAAGCCTGCAGCTCTGCTATGTGGCTTTAATGAAGAGGATGAGGACGACCAGAAAGATCAGGACCTACTGACTGTCAAGCGTAAAGATGTGTTCAATATCAATGAAGAGAGCCAGGATGATGAGGTAAATAAACAACACACATCTGGTGTAATTACAGTTATTGCACATTTCTGATGGGCTGTGCTTTGTGAACACAGGAATTATTAGCATTTCAATATAAATGGTTGCCTAAGGCAATTTCATGGCTGAATGTTTGATTTTATGCACCTGCTAGTAATAAGTGACAGAAATGGCTCAAACTATTAATTAGAGGAAAATGTCCATATACTTTTGGCTTTATAACCGAGTAATGATCACATTTAGCCAAGCTGAAACAGGACGTTCATGAATGCATCATTTGCATCTATTTTAACATAACGCAGGAATTCAATTGATAATACAGAATCACAAATAATCTATAAAAAGGTTTGAATACAAATTACACACTTCAGCTTTATCCTTAACATGAAACATGGAAAATAATTAATGCCGCTTATCTTTGTAACGGTGGGAAGATTGTGTCTGTGGTGCTTGAGAAATGGACATTTTTTTCAGTCATCTTCCTCCTAACGTCTCGGCTGTTGTGACCCATTGCACTGTGATTCAGAAGAGCTTCTATTCGAGTTCTGTGCACTTTGCGTTCAGAGCGCGTGGTTTTAATAGGCCTCCAGATATGAAGACATGCTAAATTATGTAACTCTCCTCTGAATATGCCTTTGAGACGCAGTTAACATGACTCCTGTGCAGACCTGGCAGGTTTATGAGAGACGCGGACCTGTGAGTCATGTCAGAATTGCCTGATATGTCTTGAGGCTCCACAATCAAATACTGCAGTACAGTCAGATATATATTTTTAAAATAATATTAAAATAATTTCAAAACTTTCCATACAGCTACTTTGCCAAAACAAGGGCTGTCAGTTGTATTAATTTAGCCCTATAATGTATTGTTATTATTAAAAATAGTTAATTATTAAACATTTGGTATTGTTATTAGTATTTTAAAGAATAATGATTCTATTGACCGATTAAATTCAAATTTAAAGACATTTTAAAAAATGCTGTTCTTTATCAGTCACAGTTTTCACAAAACTACGTTTCCAACAGTAAGAAATGTTTCTTAAACACCAAATCAGCATATTAAAATGATTTCTAAAGGACCATGTGCCACTGAAGACTGGAGTAATGGCTGCTAAAAATTCACAGGAATAAATTAATTGTAAAGTATAGAAAACAACAATTATTTTAAATTGTAATATTTTACAATATTACTGCTTTCACTGTATTTTTGATACATACATACATACATATAAAGAATTAAATGATGAAAAAGCAACAACTCGATTTATAATTCAAATATGGAAATAAAACACAATATATAGAGAGTTCTAAAGACATTTTACATCCATTTAATTATTACATATCACAATAATAAAATGTCTTTGAATTATCATCTTTTGCTGGCTTTTCTCTGCAAATATGGATATATTGATTAGTCAACACCTTGTAAATGATTTGATTTTGATTCTTATAGTCAATTAAGTCAACAATTTTTGTTAAAATTTGATGCACTAGGGCTAAAGGCTGTTACAACGTTACTTGACACACGACTGTTAAAGTGCAGATGAGCAAGTATCTTTTTTCGAGTTTGCAGAGTGTTTAAGTGGAAAGTGGTTTTCCTCAAGATCTGAACCTTTTCACATCTCATCAGCAATCGACTTTAATGACTACAGAGGAGAAAGTAATATTGTGGGGTGGTGTTGGGTGTCTCAATGTCCTGGTTGAATGACGGGATCGAATGAACTGCTTTCGGAGCTCCTTTATGAATTCTCGTTTTTAAATCTTGGCCCCAGGGAGGTAAAAATGACAGCTTTTATAATTACATCTGCTTATGTAAAATACATTTTCCTCTTTCTTTAGGGCACAGATGCTAAGGCCAAGAATCAGAAACAAAAGGAATCCAAATTCAAAGACGCAAAGAAAATACAGAAAAAGAACTTCAGGGTCAACACTAAGAAGATCTTCACTGAGGAGGGAGAGGTTTGTATGATCAGAAACACATTACTGAGAGTCATAAAAGGCATAAAAAGTGCACATAAAAGTCAGTGTAAATTAACTGTGATGTATGTGTGCAGGTGGTGCAGCAGTGGCCTCCATTGCAAAAGACCGTGGTACCAGATGAAGAGGAGGAGGAGGAGGAGACGTCTGGCATTAACGTTGAAGCAGCCAAACTGCGGCTTCGCAAGGAAGACCAGGAGTTCGACAAGATCGAGTACCGTCGTAAAATCAAGGAGAAGCATAGGGTGAGATAGACCATACCATCATATTTTCCATCCTCCTGGTTCATGCCAAGTTTATATAGCTCCTCCTTGAGTCAAAAGGCTTCTTTGAGTCACTTTATTTATTGTGTTCAGCTCCAGGTGTTTCAGATTAAAGTAATATTGAAGGAGCTGAGGACAAGGGGCAATCGAAAAGACACTCTGGCCCTGTGGCTGGTACTCTCGCAGGTTCAGGCAAATCGAAATAACTGAGATGCCTGAGCAGGCAGCGTGGCTTGAAGCTCCAGGCATCAGTGCTGAGATTGGGCCTCCGTGAATTATTACTGTAGTTCTGAGTATTGAAAAAGCTTTTAAAGGATTGATCTCCGGCAAAATCACACCATTTGCATTGTTCCAGCAAAGAGTGTTTTCTCGTTGAGAGTCAAGTATGGTGAAGTGCATCCCTAGTTTATGTCTGATGTAGTTTTCAGTTTATTTTTGTTTTTTTGAAATCGATCGCTGGGAGAGTGTAGCTCAGTGAGAAAGCACAGAAGTAATGGGATCTATTTCTATAACTGGACACAGAGCAGATGAGCGCCATGTTCTTTATGTCCTGTTTTAGTGGCCCTTATTAATTCCAGTTAAACCTAGAGTTAGTTTTTAGTAGATTTTTGCTGTTTTCCACTTGTTTTTTCTAACGATAGAGTACAAAAGGCAGGAATTGATTGGAAAAAGAGTTGAACTTGTGGCAATCATATGAGCACCATGGCTTAATATGTCTGCTAAACAGTAGATCAGGGTTTTCCAAACTGTAATTAAATCATAAAAATCTTAGAATAAATACAGTCAAAATAAAATGCTTACTCAAAAGATTAAATGATTTACGGACAAATAATTAATCATAAAAATGTAAAATGAAAGTAAACCTTTTTAAAAATTAAAAACTCAAAAACACTTACTAAAAATAATAAATAATTTATCAGTAGATCAGGGTTTTCCAAACTGTAATTAAATCATAAAAATACAAATTAAATAAAAATGAATAATTAATAAAATCATAAAAATCTTAGAATAAATACAGTCAAAATAAAATGCTTACTCAAAAGATTAAATGATTTACGGACAAATAATTAATCATAAAAATGTAAAATGAAAGTAAACCTTTTTAAAAATTAAAAACTCAAAAACACTTACTAAAAATAATAAATAATTTATTTGTTTACCTGCATGTCATGTGACTATTAACCTACATCAGTAAATCATGAACATGCAAATGTGTTGTTAAATTATCTAAATAATCAATTCAAATCTCAGATGTACTTCAAGCAAATATTTTGTCATAAAGCTTTGACAGACAACAAAGTTTGGTAGTTCCTGCACTAGGTCTTGGCTTGGTTTTTACCAAACATTTAACCAGATGAGTCATCCATTGAAAAGCAAATATTAAAGTCAATGTAAAATAAGATGCAGGTATTTCATTGAATACATTTTTTTTTTACGTAATCTCTGAACATCAACATTCCTGTTCTTCTGACATCACTTAGACTTTACATGTTATATGTAATGTTCCCCAAAAGCCACACAGCTATTTAGCCCATGTTTTGGCAAACTCTCATTCTGGTCAGGCTCTATTTGTATGTAATGGCCACTTTTTTTCCAATCAATACAATCACCATTTTTTTTTATCTTATAAAAAACCAATTTTGCTCAGAAATACATCAAATTGTGGAATTAAGTTGTGTTATAAACTAAATTCTCTTTGATTTTAATAAGCTGAAACTGAATATTTGCCCCTATTTTTTTATAAACAGAGAGGTTGTTGTCTATGTTAACCCAGCATAGTACATTTTAAATCTTTCATATCTCAGCCAAGCAAAAACTAAAATAAAACATGCTGGTGCCAATCTCTCCTGCCAATTTCTTCTGTCAAGTACTGACATGCAGACTGGCATACAGTAAAAACTAATTTTTCATTTTTTCTCTGAAAGTCACGAGGCAGAAGACATTGTCTTGTGTCTGTGAACATTCCTGTGAAAAGCCTAACCATCCTAATCCATTTTGATTTAGTATTTTGTGCTGTCAGAGACTTTGAGAGGCAGCTACCCAGTAATCCATCAGATACGTGCTCATGCTCATTAATCAGACACGCTAGGCTCGCTGGTGCCTTTGTGTTTTATATTCTCTTATGGAGTCTTTATTACTCCAGCAGAACAACATTTGTAGCTGAACCCTGAGACTAACATCATGCATAGGGTTTTTTCTGTTCCTTTAAAAGCGCTGATGGGTTTTGCTGTCAGGGTTTTGCTGTTTGCTGTCAAGTCAGCAACTCAAGATGTGTCAGTAAAGTTTAACTTTAAGGGTAGGCTGAGTCCTTAGACCTCCTAAGCTATTAATATCAAACGTATGCATTCTTTTAATGAGAATATAGTTTTATAGAGTACCACAGTGTTCTTGCGGATCTGTGGGAGGATAATAACCTATTTAGAGAGTTTTTAGATAGAAGAATGTTCCTGGCTTTCTCAAATATGCTCAGGTCAAACTCACACTTTCTTAAACTTTTTTTTATTTATTAAAGAAATTAAGAAACTGTTATAGTTAACTGAAAGTAATAGCAAAAAAATGTCACATGAAACTAAATGAACACCAGAAGAAACGCCTGAAATACTTTTTAATAAACAGTAGTGAAGTTATTTGAAATTAAGTATTTCTATAAAAGAGATCTCCAATGATCTCGACCTTTAAAAATGTTAGTTTAAATGTTTGGTAGCACTTTATTATTACTAACATGCATATTACTAGCATATTGGATGTTTATTAGTACTTATAAAGCACATATTGATGCCTTATTCTGCATGACCATATTTTAGATCCCTTAATCCTACCTAACATTAACAACTACCTTACTAACTATTAATAAGCAGCAAATTAGGAGTTTGTTCAGGGAAAACTCTTAGTTAATAGTGTATATAAATACACAAATATTTGTTCTGTATTCTAAAGTGTTACCAAATGTTTTATGCAATATATTATGACATATTTAATGGCAACCCACCACTGTCACTGACTTGGATTTTGTGGCACTGATATTTGTGCAATGACGTATCCAAGTGAACCAGTGGATATGTTTCCACATTTAGCATCATTTGACATTTTGAAAGTAATGAAAAGCCAATGAAATGCACTTGACATTGGGTTTATTACACTCTCAGCGCTCTGATTTCCATTCAACCCTCAACCTCTTAATATTTCCCGTCTTCCAGACATCTGTGAGTCACTAGTAATGTGTATAGTTGTGTCTGGTAGTCCAGTCACCCCTTTATATTGGAAAATGACACAAGACAAACATCAAGTCCTATTCATTCTCTCTCCGAAAGAAATGCAGAGCACTGAAGTTAAATTGTGCTTTCTTTTCCCCGAGTCTGTGTAATCATTTCAACCCCTTGCTGTTAGACATGTTTATGAGATTGTGGCATGACCAAATATAAGTACCTGAGCGCCTATTTATTAAGTCGTTTCTTTTTTTTTCTCTCTCGTTTTCAACAGGAGAAAAGACTGAAGGAGAAAGCAGCTCGGATTTGTTCAGGGAAAACTCTTAGTTAATAGTGTATATAAATACACAAATATTTGTTCTGTATTCTAAAGTGTTACCAAATGTTTTATGCAATATATTATGACATATTTAATGGCAACCCACCACTGTCACTGACTTGGATTTTGTGGCACTGATATTTGTGCAATGACGTATCCAAGTGAACCAGTGGATATGTTTCCACATTTAGCATCATTTGACATTTTGAAAGTAATGAAAAGCCAATGAAATGCACTTGACATTGGGTTTATTACACTCTCAGCGCTCTGATTTCCATTCAACCCTCAACCTCTTAATATTTCCCGTCTTCCAGACATCTGTGAGTCACTAGTAATGTGTATAGTTGTGTCTGGTAGTCCAGTCACCCCTTTATATTGGAAAATGACACAAGACAAACATCAAGTCCTATTCATTCTCTCTCCGAAAGAAATGCAGAGCACTGAAGTTAAATTGTGCTTTCTTTTCCCCGAGTCTGTGTAATCATTTCAACCCCTTGCTGTTAGACATGTTTATGAGATTGTGGCATGACCAAATATAAGTACCTGAGCGCCTATTTATTAAGTCGTTTCTTTTTTTTTCTCTCTCGTTTTCAACAGGAGAAAAGACTGAAGGAGAAAGCAGCTCGGAGGGAAGCGAGCAAACAGCATAAAGAGGTACGTCAACCATAGCTCAAAATCATCTTGAAAGCTGGATGTTAATGATGATAGCCGCCGGTATTGTATGTGAATTTAAAGCAACAGCACATTTAAAGCAAATTTGAGGATCTGAAAGGTCCATAAAATGGTTTATGATTTGAAATTAGGAATTCCTGTCACAGGAAGTCAGAGGGGAAAGATGCCCCTCAGTTTCTGGCCTTTCCCTCCCACAGACAACGCATAATTCACAGAATGGCAGCTGTCATGTGTCCCGTCTCTCTCTGCCTGTCCTCGCTGGGGGATTGAGCTCTGCGCATCCATATGGAAATGCAGCTGCTGCTCTCCTCTCGTTTGTCATCTGATCAATGCAGCGGTCTGTCCAAGAACGCGTGACTATTCATCACCACCCTAACAATGAATCTCAGCACTCTTTTAGCATTCACTCATTCCTTCGACTTAACAGCCCGATTGGTGGTCGATCTGTCCGTCATTACACGTGGTCCAGATTAATTTAGAGAGCTATTGAATCGCCCTTTTGACAGCATATGCTGTAACAGATAGCAGTGCCGCTTCATTTCCTGTCAATTTTGCTTCTTTTGGGGCTCCTCCCAAGACGTTTGAGGAAATAGATGGACCCGACAGAGTCTTGTTGCTCAAATGGTGACAGTCATTACAGAGAAATTCGTTAATGTAACGCCATTCATTTACCAAAAAAAACGTTTTGCTGCAGTTTTGCTGCCTAAAATTTTTTTGGAAATAGTGATACATTTTTTTTTAGGATTATATGATGATTTAAAGGGGACATCAGATGCAAAATCACTTTTACATTGTGTTTGAACATAAATGTGTGTTGGCAGTGTGTGTACACAACCACACTATAATGATAAAAATCCACCCAGTGCCTTTTTTTTTTAAATCACCTCTAATCATAAGCACTGTCTCAGATCAAGCTATTCACAGATTCTTGGCAGAGTGACAACACCAAGGCCCCTCCCACAACTATTGACGGACACTGCCGTTTTAGCATAGACCCGCCCTGAGTGAGCTGTCAACAGTCCGCCATTGTTTCAACGCCGGAGCTGGAGTAGACAAGAATGGCTACCAAGCGATTGAGGTGTTTTGTTGTTGGATGTAATAATGAACATAGTAGTCGTCATTTACTCCCGACATCTGAGCTGCTGTAGACGCAGTGGATTACGTTTGTTTTTCAAGTGAATGCGCCCCCAATCTACCTAAATGCGTTTTGTTCACGCAAATCATTCGTGATTCACATCTCACGTCCAGAAGTTAGTATAAGGTTATGAATCTTTGCAAATCGCCTTTTCTAATAATGTGCTAGTTAGCACGAATGTAGCTAAAGTTACAATCTCAGAGAACTGCTCGTCACCCCCATAGACTGTATAAAAACATGGAAGTAGTGTCTGTGACGTCACCCGTAGATTTCCGAGGAGCGTTTTTGAAGCTCAAAAGTGGGCAATCTTGGCAGCGCGTCAACGAACGTCACTCCCGGATAATCGAAAATGGGCAAAGAGGCGGGATCTTGTTGCTGAATCCATGCCCACCTAGCTCGACGGTGGTGACAGCAGCGGCAATCCCCCTGTCACTCAAGTGGCCACGCCCTTAATTATGCAGAACTTTAAGTCTTAATATAATTTAAACGGATGAGTTATAAAAAAATTCACCCCCCTCACAGTTGTCATGAAGGGCAAAATTTGCTATATAGACCAAAATCATTTTTTGAACCAGGCTGTAAACGTTTTTTTCTGATGTAAAGTTGGGCATTTTAACATGGGGAGTCTATGGGATTGACTCCCTTTTGCAGCCAGCCTCTAGCGGCCAGTTGATGAATTACAGTTTAATTCACTTCCTTGTTGGCTTCAGGAGAGCGAGGGCGAGGTTGCGGCTTGGTCACCCCACTGAAGACAGGGGCGGGGCAAGCAGTAACTCATTAGCATTTAAAGGGACATGCACCGAAACAGGTCGCTGTGAACAGAGCTGTTTTTGACAGGGTAAAAAGGGTGTTGTTTTACACTGCCATTGAGAAATTTTAATGTCGCTGTGAACAGAGCTGTTTTTGACAGGGTAAAAAGCGTGTTGTTTTACACTACCATTGAGAAATTTTAATCAAAGTATGTTATAGACTTTTCATGAAGACATAAAGAATCATACCAACTTGTGGAAAATGAGCATCTGATGTCCCCTTTAAAAAGTCCACAATTTTTGATAATTTTAATGTATCCTTGCAGAATAAAAGTATTAATTTATTTTTTTAAAATACTGACCAAGCAATTGAATGGTAGAGTACTATTTATTGTCATTTTAGTGTATTTAATTTTTTTTTTCTAGTTTTGTTTTAAGTTCTTGCTTTATTCCAGAGTCTTTTATACTGACCCCCGTTTATGTCTGTTCTCGTTCTCTGGCGTTATTCAGCGCACATAGACGCATCTGTTCAAAGCGCAGGTCTGTCAGCAGAATTCAAATAGGTCTTACAAAGCATGATTAGATTACAGCACGGGCAGAAGCAATGCTGAATACAGAGTATCCTGTACCTAAAGAAACCCCATATCAGGTCCAAGCACAGATATACACGGTCCCCCTAACCAAATCTTTGACGGCAGAAGGCTTTTCTACACTGTAGATTATTCAGACTAAGTACCACCCACTTAGACATGAAGAATTCAACCTGTGAAGTGACCAAGCACAGTTTATTTTATATGATTTTCATTTTGTTCCTTTATCTGTAATAGATTATACCACAATATTATCCTGGCACAGACAATTCAGCCTCTACCAATATGGGCGGTCTGTTTAGATGTGCATATTACTGTAGATCTGTGAATTGACACAGTGGGGATTTAGATTTATGGAGTTTTGTGTAAGAAACAAAACCATTTGGCCACAGACATATGTTTTTATTTGTCTTAAACCAAAGAAGAAGAGGTCAGAACACGGGGTCATGCTGCACACTATAGACCTTACCAGGATTAAGAAGCTTGCCTGAGGGCACAGCTAGTCAGTCTGGAGGTGGAGCAGACCAGTGGGAAAATAAATCTGGTTGCGACCAGCCCAAGGTCTGAGTTGTTAGGTTTTTGAAACTTTTAATGAACAAAGACAGGGCTGGAATCGATTCCTTTACCACTATCGCTGGAGGAAACGGACACACTTTGGTTGTAAATTATCAAAGACCTGACATATTTCGGGAGATGGTATCCATTGAACAGGATGTGAAGGACCTCTAATGGCCACAAGTGCATTTATAATACCTAGAGAGATCTATCCATTAGCTTTCTCAATGGCAGTTGCTCAGCTGGTGCAGGGCCCCCTCAGATGCAAAAATGTGCATCTTTAGGGATACAACAGCTCGTCACTGGGGCAGTACCCTCAAAAGGACATCTTTGCACCTTATGTACCCCTAAAAGGTTCATAGTAGTACCTTAAGGGTACATATTACTACTCTAAGGTACTAATATGCAGCTTTTAGGGGTAAATATAAGTTACTGCATCTTCAAAAATTAAAAGGATAGTCCACTCAAAAAAGAACTTTCAAAAAAGAAGTTCCAAATCTATATGACCTTTTTCCTTCTGTGGAACATAGAAGATATCTTGAAGAATATTGGTAACCAATGAAACAATGAAAGGAATAAAGTCATTAGGAATAAAAACTGTTTGTTTTTTTAATATTTTCTTCAAAATATTTTCTTTTGTGTACAGTAAATCATAAAGTCGGCTTAGTATTTACACTACAAATACAATGTTACAAGTTAATGGGGAAAGAAAATATTAATTGCGAAAGGTGCCATCGTATAAGATGAAGATAAATAAGTACATTATGTAATTGAAGTATTCTCTCTGTCACACAGGAGAAGAAGAAAGGTGATGATGGTGACGACGACGATGTTGAGGAGGAGGAGGAGGCGGTAGCGTATCTGTCAGGTGCCGATGAAGAATTTGACCCCAGCACACTTCCTGACCCCGACAAAGTGCGCAACTCCGAGTCCTCCTCTGAGGAGGAAGAATGGTAAGAGTAAAACTTTTGTGAACAACATTAATGACTTTCATCACTTCCAAAGGTCGTGTAGCAATTTCATCTCTCAAACCTCTGATTCATCTCAATGAAGACCGATTGAGTTTTTCATGAAAAGCTAGGAGCGTTAAAAAGGCACAGGACGTGGCCTAAAGGATAGTGATCCTCTAAGATACAAAGTTTCTAATTATGCACACACAGCTTCAAATTGAATGCCTATATTTGAGCGTTGAACCAAATATCATATTTTCCCCTTATCAGTGCATTGCGGAGGTATGCAGGGCTTTGTGTTAGTGGAAAACCATTACACCAGTAAATCAAGCCAATCAGTCCGACACCACATCACGAGGCCGTAATTATTCCGAAATGAGGAATTGATTCTTCTGATACTTAATTACTGCCTCGGCTTTCTCAGCTCTCTCTGCTTGTATTGAGTTTGTAGCGTTCGATTAGGCTCAGGCATGCTGATCCGGTGTTCTTTTTGTACTGAGGTCCGCTGCAGAATTGCCTCTCGGAGGAGGTATCCTTCTACAGGGGAAAAAGATTCATGATGATTCATTTTCCCCATGGCAACATTAAGCATAGATCTTTTAGTTGGCTGTAGATAATCTATAAAATGCATAATTGCATCCAGATTTAAAGTGAGAGGCAGGACCATACGTTATGCTTCTTTTTTTTTTTCACACTCTCACTCTCGCTTTTTGTCTTTCGTCCGATCCTCTCTTGTAAAACCCAATCACGTCCTCTGTTCTCATTCGCCTTCGGTCTTTCCATCTGTCGGCCCGTACCTTTATGTCTCTGTTTTTCTGTCATTCACTCATGTACGCGCATTAAGGACGCTCACTGACACACATAAACACTTGGGGTGTAGCAGTGCAGGTGATACGGCATAGACAGCAGCAGCGGCTCTGATTAATGACTTGGTGCGGTGTGTTTACTGCATGGCTACACTTACTGAATGCAGGAGAGGCTCCGGTGCTGTAAATCTGATAAATCTCTCTTTCTTCCTCTTCCTTTGGCTCACTCACCCATTTTCTCTTCCGTTATATGGAAGGCTGGTGTTTGGGACTGGAGCCAGAGGCTTCACTAACCCTGAGTTCTTTCCTGCTGAATTGATAAACATTTCTGAATTATTAATTTATGACTCTCTTCTCAATGATTCTGTCTCAAGTTTAACTAACTGACTCATTGATCCCGTCGCAGCAGTTAACGGATCATATCGGGAATCCAACAACTAGGGCGGCATGATTAATTGAAATGAAAACCGATATGCAATATATATTAGTGTAATTATCAAATCGTAAAAACTGTGGTTTAATTAAATATTTGCTGCGTGAGTGAGGTGCAGTACTGTGTTTACACGCAAGTAGGAGTAGATGCTACTCCCTCACTCCACTCATCTCTGGATCTGCTCTGAATTTAAGTTGCCTAAAATAAAGCGGCTGTTCTCAACAAAAAATATATATTTTAAGGACTTTCTGCACTGAAAATAAAAGCTTGATGCTTAATGTTGATGATAAAGAAATTAAGACAGTCATAAATATGAGTATTGTAATTCTACACTTACACAGTAAAATTATTATTTTATTGTTATTAAATATATAATTGGTTTTTATTTTATGGTTGAAGTACAATAGTGTTCATTTTTATTTTGTTAATTTTATTTAGTGTTTTTTATGCAGCTTATAATAATAATAATAATTATTATTATTATTATAAGCTGCATAAAAATATTATTGTAATTAGTCATATATATACAATTACAAAATGTTGGCAAAATCGTGCCGCCCTACAAACAAGCACATCAAACCTGGAAACACACACACACACACACACACATGCACACATATTTATTTATTTATAGCACAATATTTTAAATCGTAGAAAATTTGCAATTTATACATTTTTTTTTCCAAATCGTGCAGCCCTTCCAACAACTGACAAGAAGATATAGATTTTCTTATATACACAGTGTTCCTTAAGTGACAGTTCACCCAAAATGAAAATGCTGTCATTTACTTACCCTTAAGTCATTCTAAATATGTATGACTTTCTGGTTACACTTTATTTTAAGGTCCAATTCTCGCTATTAACAAACCATTAACTACGACTTTTGCCTCAATGAACTCCTAATTTGCTGCTTATTAATAGTAAGTAAGGTAGTTGTTAAGTTTAAGTATTGGATAGGATTAGGGTTGTAGAATATGGTCATAATATGTGCTTTATAATTACTAATAAACAGCCAATATGTTAATAATAGGCACGATAATAAGCAACTAGTTAATAGTGAGAATTGACCCCTATACTAAAGTGATACTGACTGACTTTATTCTGTAGAACACCAAAGAAGATATTTCAAAGAATGTTGGTAACTGTTTTGTTGCCCATTAACTTCCGTTGTATGGACCAAAAAACTGTGACATGAGTTAATGATGACCGAATTTTCATTTTTGGTAATTTTCCCTTTAATTTTGATATTTTTTACCAACAGTGCTTTATTTAGCTAGTTGATTTGCACATCCCTAAGGGTTGTCATTGAGCTGGTTGGACATAGCCAGTAATTTGAAACTCTATATAATAATAATAATAATAATTCATTACATTTATATAGCGCTTTTCTAGGCACTCAAAGCGCTTTACATTGTCAGGGGGTATCTCCTCATCCACCACCAGTGTGCAGCATCCACTTGGATGATGCGACGGCAGCCATAGTGCGCCAGAACGCCCACCACACACCAGCTAATTGGTGGAGAGGAGACAGAGTGATGAAGCCAATCAGCAGATATGGGGATGATTAGGAGGCCATGATCACCTCTTCCAGCAGCAACCTAGTTTTCCCAGGAGGTCTCCCATCCAGGTACTGACCAGGCTCAGCCCTGCTTAGCTTCAGTGGGCAACCAGTCTTGGGATACAGGGTGATATGGCTGCCTGACCAGAAGCCCTTAACAACTTAATGATGTGTGCTAGCTACAACCCTGTAGACCAGAGGATGAATTTTCCCACCTCCAGGTGGTCTCTGGACAGACCTTTAATGATATTAGTTGTCCTGGATGTTCATGAGTACACCTTTCATGTATTAACTCACTTAATTAAGTTAGGACCATTTAAGACCTTCTAACTTAATTAAATGCTGTGCTGATCTGTCATCCTTCATGTTATCCTCATGGTTATATTATGTAAAAGAGCTGTGCACTTTGCATGAGATCCCTAATAAATAACTTGTGCACAAATGCACTGATCCTTCCCATCAAGTACATATCTCATTACATATAAAACCTTATCTGTTGCAAAGAGTTCAGGAAGGCACAGAAAGTTCTCATCAAAACATGCTTTAAACAGTCTAGCACTCACAGTGTGCAGCGAAAAACTTGTCACTTTTGATAATTAAGCAGCTCAAAATAATTGTGCTGTTGATTCTGCACAACTCCAAAAATGGTGGAAGTCCAATAGCTTTCCTTTACAAAACAGCTGAACTTTTGTTCTTGCTATAAATGTGACTTTTATAGACCAGAGGACAGCTTTTCACACCTCAACGTCTATTGACAGGACCTTAACAGTATTACTTGCCCTGGATGTGCATGAATGCACCATTCTAGCCTCATTTAATTAAGTTAGGAATTGTCTGCATTGGCTATCAAGGTCACCCGCATGGGCCGGTACATTAAAAAACCCGTTCACCTCAACAGCACATAGATGCCTTTAAAATGCAGTGTGCATTTGTGATAGGAATTGTCAGCGCCTCCTAGATGTATCTCAGATGATTGCTTTTGCAAGCGCTATGGTGCATCAGTGGTCCTGTGGGAAATGTTCAGTGCCTTGTTTTGCAAATGCACGTTCTTCAAAGAAGTTTCAGTCAGCTGAAGGAAAGTCCTTTCCTTTCTCAGTGCATATCTATGCTCTGTGGTCTCAGATCGACAGCTGAAAGCTGTTGTTGTATTTAAAGATCAAGTACGAGTAGCACATCACAGGATCTCTTGTGTTTACAAGTAGGAGATGGGATGGGGTAAGCTGTGCCACTTTTACTTAAGTTGTCCTCTAGGCAAAAGAAAATTAGATGCAGGTAAACAAATATGCCTAATTATATTTCAAGGTGTCCCCCTATCAACTGAAATTCAAAAAGAGCATCTTAAATGTGGAGCCATTTAAAAAAATGTCTTCTCAGAATTTTTTTTAAAGCAAGAAACAAGTTTTTAAATAAAAGTGAGCATACAAAACAAGCAATGTAGTGTATTTATAGAACCAAACAAAAAAAGTAGGCTATTTTTCACCTTTTTTATTAATTTGCTTATTATATTATTCATATTATTTGCTTATAATATTATTCATATTATTCAAGGTTTGAGGTCAGTAATTGTTTTAGGAATTAATACTTTTATTCAGCAAGAATGCATTTAATTGATCAAATGTGATAGTCAAAACATTTATAATGTTTCAAAACATTTTTATCTCAAATAATGCTGTTCTTTTCTGCGGTTTGGAAACTGTATCAATTTTCAACAAAAATATTAAGCAGTACAACTGTTTTTAACAATGATAAAAATTATCAATGTAAAAAATTTTTGAGCACCAGATCAGTATATTACAATGATTTCTGAAGGATCATATTACACTGAAATCTGGGGAAATGATGCTGAAAATAAAATTAAATAAATAATAAATTCAGCTTTCCCGTCACAGGAATAAATTGTATTTTAAAATGTATTAAAATAGAAAGCATGATTTTCACAGTCAATGCTGTATTCCTGATCAAAAAAATCTTGGTGAGTATTAGTGACTACTTTTAAACATTTACATTTAGAAAAATATTACCGACCCCAAACTTTAGAACAATAGTGTACATAACAAAAACTTGAGATGAAAAACATATTTTACGAGACATATAGAAAATAAACTTATCATAAAAATGTTTATTTTTCTCATGTGCATCTCTGACTCGCAGGCAGCAGCATATGTATGATTACATGACAAAAATGTGTGCCGTTTTCTAGATTAATGGGACTGACACAGTTTACCCACTGACACATCTTGCCCCACTCTTCACTGTATATCTAGCCTATCTTCCCTTTGTCTTCTGTCTTCACACGTGCATTGACCCTTCTTTGTCTTTGCAGCGATTCATCAGACCGCGGTGGCAGGAAGAGAAGTTTCAGCAGCGACAGCAGTGAGGATGATGATAGTGATGATGAAGTACAGCAGACACAGGTGGGCAAGAAGAAGCCCAGGAAAGAGTCCACAGTAACTCCTCTGGACACTGGCCTCTCGCTGGCCGAAGACGAGGAGCTTGTGTTGCATTTATTGGGCAGTCACAGCTAGGTCCCTGTACCCACCTTTCCCCTCCAGAGTTTCTTATTCATTGTACTTGTATGTCAAGTTTATAAAATGCCCCTTGACTAATAAAATTTATCCTGATTGTGCTGGCAACTTTAAGATTCATTGCCGCACATATCTTTATGTGATTTATTGTGAGAGTGCAGGTTATAATTTCCTTTCCTGCCTCTTGCTTTCTTTACATCCTCTGCTCCTCAAGACAGGAATTGAATTCTCACATCTTGCCAGACAGCCTCAAATTACCTAAAAACTCCTGTTTTGCAGTGAACCAAAAAAGCAGCACAGCTGATGTCAATCCTGATAGAGAACCACTGTGAAGTCCCAGGTGCCATCTTTAACCTATTCCTGTTAAACGGCTCTCATTATTTGTGGTTTGAATATTGCCTTCCTGTCACATTGAACTGTCACTTAATGTGTGATTTACTCTCCCTCATTTCTGTGGCAGAAATAGAAATGGAGGGTTCTCGAAGAAAACTTTGGTT
Organism: Sinocyclocheilus rhinocerous; assembly: GCF_001515625.1. NCBI lineage: Eukaryota > Metazoa > Chordata > Actinopteri > Cypriniformes > Cyprinidae > Sinocyclocheilus > Sinocyclocheilus rhinocerous. The sequence goes on from NW_015642528.1 coordinate 1,224,533, forward strand.
TCGCGACTATTGTTCCTTATTCAACACAAATCCATCTTTCTGAATTGTCTGGTTGTCTGCATTTAGCTGGCTCATGTCAGGTGGGGGATTGGATTGGGTTTATATATAGCCACCGTTTAGCACCAGCATAACTTTGCATTGTGCAGTGGTGACCTTATCCAACCCTGGTTTTATCAGATCCGTTAACAGTGCTCTTGAGATCTAATCATTCACCCACTCTCATTTGGCAGCTGATTTTCCGTAATGACATGGGTTTCAATGCACATTATGTTATTACAGCCACTGTTTAACATGGGTATCCTGGGTCATTCCTGTTATACGGTTCCAAAATGAGTTTTAAAAAATAATTAAGCTTGGATAGTAGTTTAAAGACATATTTCTATAAAAGGGTGTGTCAAACTTTAAGAAATATGTGCTGGTAAAGTTAACATACTTAAACTATAAATTGTGAAATATATGAGCAATGTCACATGAGTAGCAGTAGAACTGCTACTTGTGTGATATTGCGTTATACAACAGTTCGACAGCACGAGTGTGTTTAAATACATAAGAAACAACAGCAGAATGTCTTTAAAAACCCTCTTTTGTGCAGAACTACTTCATTATACCATGCATTCAAATCTCACGTTGACAGTTTACCAGCTGAGCCTACGCCTCCGTTACTAATTCGAAAAAGTCACTTTAGAACTAGTAACGAAGGAATGTTGAGTTGCTCCATGAAAGCTTATTGTATTACTGTAATAAAAGCTCACTCTATTATGTAGAGTATTATGAGAGAGAGATTGAGCGAGTGAGATTACCTGCATCTGATACAGCATTTATTCTTCAGCTTAATCTCATATTCACAATAAAACATTAGTTTGAATGTCCACTAAGGAAAGCAATATCTTTGTCATACTATCCTTTCATTTGTTTAAGGGATAGTTTACCAAAAAATTAAACGTCTGTCATTAATAACTCACCCTCATGTCATTCCAAACCCACAAGAACTTCGTTCATCTTCGGAACACAAATTAAGATATTTCTGATCTGAGAGCTTTCTGACCCTGCATAGACAGCAATGCAACTCCTTGTTCAAGGCCCAGAAAGGTAGTAAAGACATTGTTAAAATAGTCCATGTGACATCAGTGGTTCAACCGTAATGTTATTAAAGGGGTCATGTGATGCAATTTCATGTTTTCCTTTGTCTTTGGAGTGTTACAAGCTGTGCGTGCATATATAAGACCCGTAAAGTTGCAAAGATTAAAGTCTCAAGCCCAAAGAGATATTCTTTCTAAAAGTTAAAGGGGTCATATGACGTTGCTAAAAAGAACATTATTTTGTGTATTTGGTGTAATGAAATGTGTTTATGCGGTTTAAGGTTAAAAAAACACATTATTTTCCACATACTGTACATTATTGTTTCTCCTCTATGCCCCGCCTTTCTGAAACGCGTCGATTTTTACAAAGCTCATCGTTCTGAAAAGCGAGGTGTGCTCTGATTGGCCAGCTATCCAGTGCGTTGTGATTGGCCGAATACCTCAAGCGTGTGACGGAAATGTGACGCCCCTTACCATACTGTGATGCCGTGTCCCGGCGCGACGAGATGAAAACAATGAAACCCATTATACACGTGGCGTTTGTTGCATCCAGTGGGGACATAATTACGCATTCTAATGACTTATATTGTCTTTTTACACGTTGCGTTGCTTATCGCGCCTCGTAAACATAAAAACATGTCTGCATTTGTGATCGGAGAAACGACAAACAACAAGTGCTACTCTACACTGCTCAAAACTCGCGTTTGAATCATCAGTGGCAAATTCTTTAAATATGAAAACGTACTTGCAGGCTGTGAGTCAGAAAAGCCGGCATTGTAGGTTAAGGAAACAGTCTTCTGTTAAATGCGTTGCACACACACAAATATTTGGGTTGAACTTTTCTGGAACAGTGTTGTAAATACAACTTAACCACTGATTTCTAGTCGCGAGTCTTTGCAACTTTAGAGATCTTATCTATGCTTGAACAGCTTGAAACACTCCAAAGAGAAAGGAAACTTGAAATCGCATCATATGACCCCTTTAAGACTCATCCATGCCTTCCTAAAACACCTCATTCAAACACACCCCCACAAATCTGTCACTGTGTGGGAAAATTTGCATAACACCACCCAAATGTATACGCAAAGAAAGAATGCGTTACTTTTATTCTCGCTGTAGTGCCACCGCCGCCGTGTCATGAAGACGCTGTGTTTCCAAATATGGTAAGGGGCGTAACATTTCAGTCACACACTTGAGGTATTTGGCCAATCCCAATGCACTGGATAGCTGGCCAATCAGAGCACACCGCGCTTTTCAGAACCGATGAGCTTTGTAAAAATCGACGAAAACACCTCATTCAAACACACCCCCACAAATCTGTCACTGTGTGGGAAAATTTGCATAACACCACCCAAATGTATACGCAAAGAAAGAATGCGTTACTTTTATTCTCGCTGTAGTGCCACCGCCGCCGTGTCATGAAGACGCTGTGTTTCCAAATATGGTAAGGGGCGTAACATTTCAGTCACACACTTGAGGTATTTGGCCAATCCCAATGCACTGGATAGCTGGCCAATCAGAGCACACCGCGCTTTTCAGAAGGATGTGCTTTGTAAAAATGTATATCAGAAAGGCGGGGCAGAGAGGAGCAACAATTATGTACGATATGTGGAAAATAATGTGTTTTTTTAACCTTAAACCGCATAAACAAATTGCATTGCACCAAATACACAAAATAATGTTCTTTTTAGCAACAACATGACCCCTTTAAGCTATGAAAATAGTTTGTGCGCACATTTTTCACATTTTGTTGTTGCAGCCTTGTGTTAAATAGTTTTTTTCATCGATCTAAACTTCATACACCAAATTGTGCAAAAAACAAACAAAAAAAAGATTTTAGGTAACTTTGCAAATGAATTTTTTTCAAAATTTCTTTTTTTAATAAAAAGGAAAACTGAAACAATTGAAATGCGTAAGTATTCATACCCTTAACTCAGTACCTGAAGCACCTTTGGCAGTTATTACAGACTCAAGTCTTTTTGGGTACGATGCAACAATCTCTGCACATCTGCATTTGGGCATTTACTGCCATTCTTCTATGCAGACCCTCTCAAGTTCTGTCAGATTGAATGGGGACCATTGGTGGACAGCTATTTTCAGGTTTCTCCAGAGATGTGTGTTCGAGTCTGAGCTCTGGCTGGGCCACTCAAGGAGTTTACAGAGCTATCTTAGATGTGTGTTTAGGGTCATTGTCCTGTTGGAAGGTAAACTTTCTGTCGAGTCTGAGGTTCTGAGCCCTCTGAACCAGGTTTTCATGAAGGATATATCAGTATTTTGCTGCAGTGAGCTTTCTTTTAACCCTGACAAGTCCCCCAGTCCTTGCCACTGAAGAACACCCCCACAGCATGATACTGCCACCAGCATGCTTCATTGGGAAGGTGTTGTGCAAGTGATGAGTGGTGCCTGGTTTCTTCCGGACATGATGCTTGGAGTCAATGCTGATGCTGATGGGTTCATCAGACCAAATAATCTTGTTTCTCACAGTCTGAGAGTCCTTTGTGTGCCTTTTTTTCTTCTCCTGTCTCTCAGCTCTGCAAGCCGTTCTCTAATATGCGTTTTCAGCTTTTAGACCTTCTATAGACGGGTGTGTGCCAGATGTTTTCAACATTGTTAAGAAATGTTTCTTCTTAACTCCATAACTCAGGATATTAGAATTATTTATTAAGGTTCATGTTACACTAAAGACTGGAATAATGGCTGCTGAAAATTCAGCTTATTTTAATAAAATTGTAATAAAATTTCACATCATTACTGTTTCTGTATTTTCGATCAAATAAAAGCAGCCTTGATGAGACTATTTTCAAATACATTAGGCTTCAACATATTTGTACTAAAAGCCAAAAAACGTTCCTTTTGATTTCATGGAAACTATAATGCACATTTAATTGTGCTCTCCAGTATACTGGACATACATAGTGAAGGCATGATAGGGAATGACTCTTTTCACAGTGGGCTTGTTTTTACTCACTTTGTGTAGTTTGGAGATGACTTGTTTATTCGTCTTTGATTCTTATCACTTATCACCTTTACCGAACAACTGCAGGCAGGCGGTACTCGTAGTGTTGTGGTGGATGTGACAGGCATACACCTTGATGTATTGTGTTTGTATATGACTGGGTTGCATATATTCTCTTTGTCCTCTGGGTTTGTGTGTGCAGAGTCATCCATCACAGGCATGAGTTTATTAGGCGCCTTCATCCTGCCTGGAAAGCTATTTCCCTTGGTGCTATTTCTCCGCTCTAATGACTGTTTCAGCACTGAGGAGTGTGTAGCCCTTCAGTGGTTTCTCTGTTGCATTGTGCACCCAGAGCTTAATGTACAAGCACATGTTAATGATTATACAAATTCAGATTGCAGCTATTGTTTTGCTTAACAAAGAAGGATTGTTAACTTACCCCAAAATTGAAAATACTCATCATTTACATTCTTATGTCATTCTGAACTTCTGTGCCTTTCTTCTTTGGAAGTTTAACAGTTCTCCTCAATGCAATAAAGGTGGATGAAGCCCAAAAAAAGACAGAAAGCACCATTAAAAGTTCATTAAAAGATGTATGTGCTACCGTAGTGGTAGCCCATAAATCTTGAGCACTATATTCCAAGTCTTTTTAAAAAGCACAATAGCTTTGTGTAAGAAATGGAAAGAAATTTAAGTCATTATTCACTGAAAATGTTGCTTTGAAAAAGATATGATAACCATTCAAGTTCACTGAATAGGAAAAACAAGCTGGGACCGTCTGCTATAAATATCTTCTTGTATGTTCCACGGAAAAAAAGGAATATCACTTGCTCACCGATAAATTCTCTGCAGTGAATGGGTGCCATCAGAATGAAAGTTCAAATAGCTGATAAAAACATCACAATAATCCACAAGTAATCCACACGACTCCAGTCCATCTATTAACATATTGTGAAGTGAAAATCTACGTGTTTGTAAGAAACAAATCCTTCAAGGCATTTTAACTTTAAACTGTTACTTTTGTTCAAAAAGCGAGTCCATAATCTATAATAACACCTCCTCAAGTGAAAAAGTCTAATCCCTGTTGTCCTCTCACATCAAAAACCACAGACATATTTGTTTAGAACTGTTTTCATCTGTTTTTGTGGATCGGTGCTTGATCTGTGCATATTTCTCTCCCGATTCAGAAAAGAAAACTTTTTCATTGGAGAAAGCAATATTATGGATAGAGAACTTGTTTGAGGTTAAAAACATTGTAATGCTTCGTAAGACTTTTAATTGATGGAATGGATTTCTTGTGGATTATTGTGATGTTTTTATCAGCTGTTTGGACTTTCAATCTGACGGCACCCATTCACTGCAGAGAATCCACTGGTGAGCAAGTGATGTAATGCTAAACTTATTAGAATCATTTCCAAAGAAACAAACTCATCTACATCTTTGATGGTCTGAGAGAGTACATTTTCAGCAAATTTGCATTCTTAGGTGAACTATTCCTTTAAGGCTAAAGGAAGCATAATTGATGGGTATCTCCAGTACACCTCAAAGATGAAGCTACAATGTGGTTGAGTTGATTCCATGCTAGTTGATGTCTCTAGCTTGATGTTACCGTGGCTCCTCTGTCATAAAGAATGGATCGACTGCAGTGCCTTTTGAGAGAGGATGAGACGTGCCATGTTGTCATTAGCGACAGAAAAGCTTAGATTTATCACATCTGGTGTCTCTGATCTGGTGTATGAGAGCAGCTCTCCATATACTGTAGATTGTAACACTGTCGAACACTGAAAATTATGATTCACAGCCTAGAGGTAATGAGATGCCAAAGGCGCTGTTTGTCTCTCCTACTCCCTGGATCATAGCTTTCTATTTCCCCATGGTGACAGTATTGTTGTAAATTATAAGGATTGTGTGAATTAAATTGCCCATTTTTTACTCATATGTATATTGTGGCTGGGGTGAATGGGTTCACATCTAATTATAGAGTATTGGGAGGTCAGCCGAGTGGTTGAATTGCTTATTGGCTCTTGGTCCAGGTGAAGATTGTAAGCCAATTTAGCTCTAGTTTCAAGATGTGTCCAGAGCTGTCTGACCTGTGAAGAGATGGGGACAGCTGTCACTTGACTTTAGATAAGGTAGGCAGGACCACTAGAGAAGAAATGTCTGACCATCACTGGACCATTTTGGGTTTAAGGGTCAGCATCTTTACCCTGCTTGAGGTTACAGATTATAAGAACAACTTTTAGAAGTTTCTTTCTGTGTCAAAGAAGAAACCCAGTGCGGACAGTGAAGAGCCTGAGGTACAGCTTAGATTCCATTAAATGGACATCAGCATATCTCTATTCATAATATTGCTTTCTGCAGTGAAGAAGTAGTCTTGTCTGAATCAGGAGGGAAATATGCACAGATCTAGCACCGTTAACAAGAAAAAGCAGTTCTAAACAAATATATTGGTGGATTTTGATGTGAGAGAACAACATGGAATGTACTTTTTAATTTTACGGAGCTTCATTAAAGATTATGAATTATTTTGGCAAGGAGCAACGGTCAAGTTAAAGTTAACTTGACTGTGACTTAGTGATGGATTTGTTTCTTACAAACGCAGCTTTTAATGTCTTTTCATGTTAATTGACGAACTGGAGTTGTGTTGATTTCTTGTGGATTATTGTGATGTTTTTATCAGCTGTTTGGACTCTCATTCTGACGGCACCCATTCACTACAGAGGATCCACTGGTGAGCAAGTGATGTAATGCTAAGTTTCCCTAAATCTGTTCTGATGAAAAAAACAAACTCCTCTGTATCTTGGCCTGAGGATGAGTACATTTTCAGCATTTTTGTTTTTTTAAACTGGATCTTTGTAGAAAATTCTTTGTTCGAGTAAACCGCTGTAGAGCCAAGACTGTGGTTACTAGGCTAGCAATGGAATGTAAACTGTCAGCCCAGTGACAGTATATCACAATGAAATTTCTTGGATATTCTTTGTCTGATACAATGTTTTAAATCCTAAAGAAAATTACATTAAAATTACCTATTTAAAAGGAAAATGCATCCTGATGTATGCATGTGATTTACAGCTACAGGATATTTTCAGCACTGGACAGCACCTTCTCTCTAGCTTATCTTTCTGGAGATTTGTTATTGTTGGCTGTTGTCTCATTTACATGCATGTCCACGCGATCCCTCTCTGTGAAGTGTTTACTGGAGCACTTCATTGATTCACTAGCCTTTGGTGCTCCAAATGTTCCTTCTCATGGGGTTTATTTGGCAGAGTGAGCAGTCCGAAGCTCATGCGTCATTAAAAATAAATGGTGAAAAATGATAGGGGAGCGCGCACTGGATCGCGAGATTAATGAGAACGCTCTCTTGGGCTACCGTTTACGTGAAGTCTGAATTAAACAACTCTTATACACACTTTAAAGGCAAATTTAAGTCATTTTTACCACGACTGCCAGAGATTTCACTTAAAGGTGACATATAATGAAAATCCGACTTTTCCAGGTTTTAAGTGCTATAATCAGGTCCCTGGTGCATCTACCAACCAAGGAAACGTGAAAAAGATTAACCCAGTAACTTTGTTTTGGGAAGCCTTTTTCTGCAAGCCTCTGAGAAAACGAGCGCGTCTGATTTCGCTCCCTTGGTGACGTGGCAAAGGGATCTCATTATAATATTACCGCCCCTTAATCTGTAAGTTTACACCCACAGCGCCGGTTATTGATTTATTTAATGTATATTGCTGCTGCCACAAAGATCTAAAATAAACAAGCGATTTATTTCCCAGCTTTTACCTTCACAGACATAACCGACTGTTTTTGTAGCTCATGTGTGCTTTTAACGTAAACTTGTGTGTGAATGAGAACTTCGTTTAGTACTCACATGCTGTGTGGTGGCCGCTTTCTGTTCCTGTGCTTTGGATGTGTGCGCTCAGAAAAACATATATCAGAAGTTTAAACTCGTGATTTAAAACGCATGATTTCAGCGCGATACACATGATAATCAGAACCAAAACAGATGTTTTTAGCAGGTGCGAGTTGTAATGACAGCTCTATTCTGGAAAAGGGGGCGGGGAGCAGCAGCTCATTTGCATGTAAAGAGACAGGCCCGAAAAACAGCGTGTTTCTGCTTCCACTCAAAATAGGCATTTTCAAAATGATATAATAAATGATCTGTGGAGTATTTTGAGGTGGTTATTCTTAAACGTGAATGAAAGAGACTTTCAATCCGGCGCGCACAGGGAGTCTGACAGAAGGGCTTTCAGAGGTAAGGCACTTTTACCTCATGACAAATATCGATAACAGTAAAGTTTTATATTTGATTTATCCTTTTCTCTGCTGGTTTATTGGTAAGCACTTTACTGTGAAACGTGCGTGACAAAAACAAGGACATGTTGTAGGCTACTATAGTTCTATAGCCTATACATGGTAAGGATATTCTTTAAACGTCGCAATGGGACGTTCTTACAACGTCATAACATTTTAAAACGTGAAAATATTTATTACGTCAAGAAACGACATCTGTCGTATTATGCACTTACGATAAAACGATAACACCCTTCCTACGGTTTTTACAACGTAGCCTAGTTGCGGCGAAGGCTCGCAGAATACGTAATGAATACAGGCTACGTCAGAGATCTGTGGGAAGTCATCTTTCCAAACCAACACCTTTTTTTCCACACCAATTCAGTGAACGGGACCGGGCTGTTATACCAGGTACGGATAAAACATTTAATTAGCATACCTTATTTTCCAAAAGCAATTTTTGTTGTCTGTGAAGTCAATTAAATTAAATCTTTCAAGTTTCCAAACATCCTCATTCTCCTCCTTTTTGAATTATTTTCAGGGCTGTCAAAAGAGATGGCTAACTGGCTGAAATAAATCCAACGACTAACGGATATTTCTAATCAGTTCTCTTGGAATTGTAAAGCTGAATTCACGGACTGTGAATAATGAAGACGTCTGAGATTACCTGGGGCGCTTTTAACGGAGCGACCGAGACTAACGGGACGCGCGCGGAGAAAGTTCAGCACGTGCTCCAGCCCTTCTCATCTACTGTCGCGCTTCTGGTGCTGGGAATGGTCATTATAGGGATTATATTACTGTCACTGACCACCTACCACTTTCACAAAAGCAAGATGAAGAAGAGGAAGATACTGAGGGCACAGGAGGAATATGAGCGGGATAACTGTGGCTCCTCAATCCCGGTCAGAGTGAAGCCCGCGCTGAGCCGCTGCGTGATCGCTCGCCCCGCTCCACCGCAACATCCACCGACAAACACTGACGCTAAACACCGCGACGCCGACGGAGTCGTTTTGGACGGAGTTACAGGCTCCTCATAACGGGACCAATGAAAACTGTGGCTTTTGTAAATATGTAAGATGAGCAGGCATCTATAAACTCTTTGTCTACATTGGGAGATGCGACTGGTCTTTCCTAAAATCATCGTATGGTGGACTTTACAATGTATCTGAATAATGAGTTGAATGCGTTATAATTGGAAATCAATGGATGGTGAAACACAACAGTGGGCCAGTGCTTGAAAGGAATCTTGATTTGGGGTTCTCTCTAGATGCTGTCCAAGGTGCTGATTGTTATTCTGTACTCCTTTAACCCATTTAATCCCTCAAATTACATGTACTTTTGAGTTGGAATGGTTTTAAACGAGTAGTTGAGGTGTTTTACACACAGTAAATGGATCTGCAGACTGTCTTGATTTCATGTGAACATTTTTACATGGCTGGCGTAAACTGTCACATGACCTCTGGTTAAATTCCATGTTTGATAATTGTAGATTCAAAAAAGCATGTTATTAATGTAGGATTTAAATTGCTCTTTTCATACATGCAAACATGTCAATGGTCACATATGTGCCTGGTGGGAAACCAAGAGCCCCTTTTGAATAATTAACTGATTAGAATCCAATCAATGTATTGTTACATTAATGAAACACAAAGTAATATTAATGAATTAATTTTTATTTTTCCTTTTCCAAAACTACCTGATAAAAATGCATTTACTTTTTTTATGTTAAAATTAAAATATAAATATGTTGACATTTTTCACAATCTACAAATGTGATCATTTTTTACATTTTTTTTTTTTTTGTATGCCATTCATTTCATAGGCCTATTCAAGCAGTGTAAAACAATATTTAAGATTAAATGGGTTAACTCTGTCTAATCAGGAGGGGAATGATATAAAACTATAGCTTTACTATTCTACTGTTAGAATAGTTACTGTTAGTATTAGACTATCTATTTGTTTGTAATTGAAGATAAAACAATATTACAGAGCTTAGACAGGAGCTCAGTCAACTTTCTGTTATCCTATCCCCTTGACTTTGCCATATCCATAACCAAGCATTTAGCAGACCCATGTACTAATCATACCAATATTAAAGCACATTGATCTAAAATATCATTGGTAAGATGTTTCTTTCAGATTTATACCTCTTTAATGTTATTAAAACACGTACTCTAATGGTTGTGATGACTTTTATGTAAATAATAAAGCTTATTTGACTACACATCCAGCAGATGAATTGAACATTGTTGTATTTTGCCACATTTCTTATGGGATTTTATTTGTGCAAGGCTATTTTCTGTATTTCTGGAGTCTTCTGTATCAGTGAGCACATGCTTGGACACTCATGAAAGCCTTTGTTTTTCCTCTGGCAAAGTTTCAGCGTAATCCATGCCAAACTGCAGATCATCTTGTAATCATTTGCATCTTGTTATTAGAAAGCATGAAAAAGCACAGTTGAAGACCATTTTAAGACAGAAATCTGTTCTTTTCTTATTAGTCTGGGTGTTATCTTTAAATGAGATCCCACTGCATCTCTGATTATGTGTTTATAAATGTATGAATCTGTACAACTTTCATCAGTAATCTCAGAATGACAGTTTTCTGTAATATACTTGACTATATCTCCAGAGATATAAAAGCATGGGTTCTCCTGGATGGTGTATCAGGGTCAGGACAATAACTTTTCATGTCTTTTTGAGCTGGATGCAGCTGACTCTAGCATATTCAACTGCCAACTATTGTAACTGTTTATTTTAAAGGGGGAAAAAGTTGATTCCTGTAACTAAGATATAGCTAAACTGATTAAGTAACAGTTAAAATATAGCCTGACCCAGCATTACACTCTGGAAGCTGTTACAGCACGCTGCATACCTGTCAGCAATTTTGCTGCAACTCCAATTTATCCTTTGGGTTAAAAAAAATACATTTCACCTGCCTCTCACTGTCACAGCCATCTTGATTTATGACAGGTTCCTCTTACAGGCTTGTCAGCTCAGTAACATGAAATTCACGGTTTATCTCCCGTGCGCGCTTGAATAAGACTAAACACGAATATGAAATGACTTTCAAAATGTCAATCATACGATGCGCTCTTGCATTAAAGGATGCATTAAATTGATCAAAAGTGAGAGTAAAGATGTTTGTAATGTTGCACAGGAAATCCTGTTCTTTTCAAGTTTCTATCAAAGAATCCTGAAAAAAATGTATCAGTTTCCATAAAAATATTAAGCAGCACAACTGTTTTCAACATTGATGATAATAATAATAATGAGACTATACCATAATATAAAATGACTTTCAAAATGTCAATCATATGATACTTTATTTAAACATACAGAGACAAGGATGCATTAAAATGATCAACACATTTACAATGCTACAAATTACATTTATAATGTTACAAAAATGTTCTAAGAATGTTTTGTTAATGTCATTAATGTCCCCATTATGTTACCAAAACATTATTTCTGAATGTTCAAAACGTACAGTTTTTTATACATTTTATTTGGCCTACATTAGGGACAACATTAATGGAACATTCCATTTAATCATTTTGCAAACATTATGAAAATGTTCTCTAAACCATCTGAATCACCACTTAAACTTTAAATAAAAAAATCCGACTAAAATGTTTCAGAGAAACGTTCCATAAACAATGTATTAATGATGTTGTTGTGCTACTCTTTTTAGAACGTTTAAAAACTAGATACATTTGAATGAACAGTCTATTAATGTTAATTGAAGAATGTTTAAAGAATTAAAGGATAATATTAAGACTATACATAAATCTAAAATGAGTTTCAAAATGTCAGTAATACTCTCTTTAAATGTGCACAGAGTTGCTGCAGGGTTTGTATTTCTCTCAATCGCACATACCAAGGCTGTTAAATTACCTCAGACATGTTGGAGAGAAATCAGTGCCTTCAGGGGGGACGCTTGCCTGTGTTTCCACCGGGACATATGACTTTCACTGACAACAGCGAACCTTTCTGGGCGGCCCTGCAAGGAGCTGGGTATTTAAAGAACAAAGTGTGATCGAGGCATCCTGACTGAGCACCAGGACTCCTCGGCAAAGACCTGGACCCCAGCTCTGAGTGCAGATATGACAGAGTCAAGCTTGCGTATCAGTGGGGGAGCCGTCAGATTTGGAGCCACCTATGGAGGCAACCGTCTGTTCTCCGGAGCCAGAAGCGGTGGAGGCGTTAGCTCGGCTCTGTCCCGTTCGCTCGGCTTGGTGAGAGGGGGTGGAGCAGGAGCCGGTCTAGGCCTGGAAGGAGGTTTTGGGGCTGGAAGTGCTCTCGCTCTCGGTGGAGGCCTCGGTTTGGGTGCCGGCAGAGCCAGAGCAGTGGGGATCAGGGCTGGTGTGGCTCCACTGAGAGCCCGTCTAGGGGGCCGAGGGTTTAAAATCGGAGGCTATGGTTTCAACCCATCCTTCATCAGCTCTACCACTATAGTGGACGCAGGTGCCGGTCCAATGCTAAGCATCGACCCAACACTCCCATCACTGGACACGGTGCAGATCACACGCTTGAAAGAGAAGGAGGAGCTGCAGGCCCTCAATGATAAATTTGCATCTTTCATTGATAAGGTGGGTCAAATTTGGGTTTATTTACAAGCATTTTTACAAATATCAAGCTATGTCAGATTAACATATGGTCAGTAATTAGAAAAGACTTTTACAAATAGGTTCTAATGGCTATAACGTTGTCGTGTCACAGGCCAGGTCTCTGGAGCAGCACAACGCAGTACTAAAAGCCAAAATTTCCATGTTTACTAACCCAGAGCAGGGGGGACCTGCTAGCACTTCCATCCTTCTGACCTCTGCCATCGGAAAGTATAAATCCCAGATCGACAGCCTCACTGTTACTAAAGAGGCCATCATTGCTGAGATTGAGCACTATAAAGGCATTATTGAGGATGTTCAGGCCAGGTGAGTCCACAGAATCTGAAGAAACGTACTTTCAAGAATTAAAAAAAAATATATTAATAAAAATTATACTCTACCATTCAAAAGTTAGGGGTCAGTAAGATTTTTTTTTGTTAAGTAATTAGGACTTTATTCAGAGAGAATGCATCATGTTGATCAAAGAAGACATGTACAATCCTGAAAAAAATTTATCATATTTTCCACATAAAATATTACGTTTTCAAAACTGATAATAATGTTTTTTTTTCTCGAGCACCAAATCATCATATTAGAATGATTTTTGAAGGGTCATGTGACACTTAAGACTGAAGTAATGACTGCTGAAATAATCTTTAATAATCTTTCACAATATTACTGTTCTTACTGTATATTTGTTGGAGACTTCTTTCAAAACCATGAAAAAATAATACCGACCCCAAACTTTTGAAAGCTTCATCAAAGAAACTTCATTGATTACCTGACATTAAAGCTCATTTTAGAAGCACCTTTATCTTTCAATAAAATGTTTCATTACATTTGAGTACACATTTGTAATTATATTCCACTTAACTGCTGCCCAACGATATTAGTTCTGCCTTCTTATTGGCACTTTGTGGTTTGATTTTAATACTCTACATGAATAGTGCTCATCTGTATTGCCAAAGTAATTGTGCAGATGAGTATGTGAAGGCATTTAAACTTTCTCAAATTGGTCTTTATATCTCTGACCACCTGCTTAGGTGATTGTCACAGGTAAAATATGCCCTTTGGGTAAGAAAGGACCAGACAAGAGGACAATTACTGACGTACCTGCACATTCTCTCCTTTATTGTCTCAGGTATGATGAGGAAACGGCTCAAACCAAAACTCTGGAGTTTGACTGGAGTGCGCTGAAAGAGGTACGAAACATACATCATCCGGATGGTACTTTATGGCCTACTAATGAATGACTCTCACGAATTCTCCTCCATTAGGAAGTGGATAATCTCTACCTTTCCATCTTTGAGTTGCAAACCAGCATCGGTGGTTTGGAGGATCAGATTGCTCTGTCCAAACAGGTGTATGATGCCGTGAGTCTGCAGGATACCTCTGTGCCTCCGTTTATTTCAGCAGTGTTAAAATGGATCGTTCATTTCCCAGTGGCCTAAGCTTGTGTTTGTCTGTCTGCATGTGTGTTAGAAAGTGAAAGAGGTGAGGAACATTGTGACTGGTGGTGTGAAGTCAGCAGTGTCTATCTCAGTGGATAACGCAGCCCAGGCACAGGATCTGACCTCAGCGCTGACTGAAGTCAAAGCTCACTATGAAATCCTGGCTCAACGCAGCAAGCAGGACGCCCTCCTCTCAGTGCAGGACAGTGTAAGAAACCTTTGCTCTTTAATAAGAAAACTCTACTAATTCCCATTTAGAATATTAGGTACTGTAATATTTTGAAATAAGGTTAAAACCATTTTTTTTAAAATATGAATTTATTTAATGTATTATAAATATATTTATTTTATTTAATTATATTTATTTATTTATATAATTATATCAAATTATATTTATAAATTATATATATATATATATATAATTTATTAAAAATATATATAATATTTAAATATATTTGTATTGTGGTTCAAATATATTAACTGAGATGTTAATAGATTAAAATAATTTTAGATAATAATTTAATACAATATCATTTTATTTAATTATTCAAATTTTATTTTATTTAATAATATTTAGATTAATTATATAAATGTATATAAATTAAGATTAATACAGAGAAAATGTACTCATTCTTCATTTATCTAGTGCAGTTTTAACATAGAACCTAGTTGTAATTTGATGCCAAATACTATGTACATTATATAAAACTTTCCTTTTTTTTTATTGCAATTTTTTAGAACAAAGAACATATAAGGGCAATAACATTTAGACTGAATGAAAACAAATACTTAAAAAAAATAATAATAATTTTAATCTCACATCTGTAAACAAGTACAAATAATTACAAATTATTCAAAGAATAGATTTAAGGCTTTAAAGTAATTTACAGTTTTTTTTGCTTTGTTATTTCTTCTTTATATAAAACTTTCCTAATGAATAGCATGAGTCTAATGCATCCTTGTACCACCTCCCGGTGAAACTCAGTTCATCTTTTACTAACTGCCTCCCCCATGTGGTGAGTCCTTGTATCGCAGGTCTAGTAACATGCTTTGGGCAAAGCTAACGACCTCTTTTCTCTTTTTTGGCTATTTAGCTCTCCATGATGTCTGTATCCTCTCAGCCCACGTCTCAAACACTCACCTCAGCCAAGGAAGAGCTCAGAGTTTACAAACTACAGATTGACTCTGTGCAGAGAGAGATTGAGAGGCTCAAATCTCTGGTAAGCACTTGCTATGCTGTCACAAAGGGTTAAACCCCCCTATATTAAAGTTCTTGTGAATAACGATGTCCTTTCCTTTGACAGAACTTGCAGTTGGAGTCTCAGGTGGAGGAGGCAGAAGTTCACTCCAGCTCCCACACAGAAACATACCAGGATCAGGTTCTTACTCTTAAGTCCCAGCTTGATGATCTCAGAAAGGTAAATAAATATATAAATCGATTAAGACTAAATGATAAAAACTAACAAACACTAAGTTATCTTTACTAAATAAAACAATGAAATAACCTAGGTTATCACTCAGATTTAGAATCTAAATGGGTTTTTTTCTTCAGCAAATTGCTCATTATGGTCAAGAATATCAGGAGCTTCTCGCCAGCAAGATGTCACTGGATGTTGAAATCACGGCCTATAAGAAACTCCTGGACAGTGAAGAGAACAGGTGAGGTTGTTTAACATGAGTGGATGAGATTTTGTTTACTCAACAATCACATTGTATCTGTCTCGTGGACCAGGTTGAAATCTGGAGGTGGTGTCACCGTGCACATGTCTAAGACTATGGTCGGAGGAGGAGGTCTAGGCCTGGGTGCAGGAGGTGCAGGCTTTGGTGGAGGTGCCTCAGGCCTGGGAGGAGGTGCCGGTCTAGGTCTTGGAGGTGGATTTGGGCTGGGCGGAGGCTTAGGAGGTGGTCTTGGGGGTCTAGGACTGGGACTCGGTGGAGGACTGGGCTTCGGAGGAGGTGCAGGGAGCAGTTACATGTCCTCCAGCCTGAGCAGCAGTGCCTGTGAGTATTCATAAATGTTTTCATACATATGCACATGTAAACCGTTCGCTCCAGTCCGAGGCCAAAAACTGGGATTTCAAATCGAATGTAAAGCTGTAAATGAAATGAAAGTTCATGAAGATTATGAACATTTTGAAACAAAGAATAGAAGAAGAACCTAATCAATGGATCAAACTAAGACACTTAGAATATCTAAACTTTTCAGTTCATCTTTTCCCTCCATTTTTGCTGCTGATAATACAGTGATAATGGTGATAATGAAAATAGAAAAGCAATTTTACACTAACATGCTGTTCATCACTGAATCAGAACTCAAATGGAAAAATGACGTTCACGAAGGAATGTTTTGCAGTGAAATGTCACGTTCGCTTGTAGTCACACTTTCCATTGTTTTCACTCAGTGTCATCCACTGTTTACTGAAGATTCACAGCCTCCACTCTTCAAGCCACAACAGAATGCTGAGCTTCCACATATGGGGCAGCGAGGAAGCTTCATGAAGAACGCCTCCCATAAGTTTTGATATTATGACCACACCATCATGTACATTTAAAATAAAATTGTGAAAGATCAGTTCCCCTTCTGTGGGGTGATGTTCGATGAGTCTCCAAATTCTGTGCTAATTTAACACCAGATCAAAATGTCTGTATTTCCATGCATCACTTCCTGCTACAATAATAAATAAAAATTCCATTCTGGTTATTACTGAGGAAAAACACAGTGGTCTTCAATCTTTCTGTGTAATAATGTCAATAACATGTCAGTTCTAATAATGATCAATTAAATTCACATAATTTAATAATAATAAAGTGTGTCCATAAAAAATGTAATATGTGACCAACCACCGTCATAAGGGTCAATTTTTTGAAATTAAGATTTATACATAATCTGAAAGCTGAATAAATAAGCTTTCCATTGATGTATGGTGTATTTGTTAGAATAGGACAATTTTTTGGAGAAGATAAAACTATTTGAAAATCTGGAATCTGAGGGTGCAAAAAAATATCCTCATTTTTGGCATAAAAGAAAAATCGATAATTTTGAACCATACAATGTACAAATATACAGATACAACTTTTAATTTTAATAATAGATTAGTACATTTTGAAATTAACATTACCTAAGATTAATAAATGCTTTAGAAACCTTTTTAGATTGTCAGTTCTGTTAACTAATGTAGTTAAATAATGTTAATAAATGGAAATTTATTGTGAAATGTAATAAAAATATTTATAAATATAAATAAATGAATCTAAATGTTTTTCTACATATTGTTAAATAAATATACTCTATTCAAACATATCTCAATCTCAATTTGATTTATAAAAACAGCGACAGTTGACCATGTGCTGTACAATGAAACAATAAAACCCAACATAAGACACAAAGGATGTAAAACAGGGCATAAAAACATCACAAGTTGTAGGCTAAAGAAAAAAGATAAAGATCTGTTCCAAAGTTTAAGTGCGGCTACAGTGAAAGCTCGATCACAGCTGTGCCTTAAAAACATGTGCACTATTTTATATTTAGTTTGAAGAAGTTATACTTATACTGTATACCACAATGCATGGACTTTTAATTAATTGAATCACATCATAACAATGTTTTAACCCTCTTAGCATAACATTTTTAAGTATATATCAAAATGAAGGACCTTGTCAACTGTTACACCATTGTTGCTGTAAGAAAACAATCTTACAAAATGCTTAAAAAGTGGAAAAAACATACCCACACACCACCTACAGACTCAGATGCCAAATGTCATAAACCCTAAATAATGAAACCTCATCCTCTCATTTAAAAAACTAGGTCTTGCAACCATTAACTAGCCTTCATCAGCTTCCATAGAGCCTCCAGCGTATGTTATCTCATTATAAACCCAGTCTCTAGGAGTTTACGTCTGAAAGACTCAGCCTTTGATTTTCTCCTTCAAATCACATTCTGCTCCATTTGAAGACACAAAAACCAGGTTCTACGTGATACTGAATGCAAGTTTGTCACCAAATGCTAATGAAAGGCTGCATTTCAAAGGTTTGACATTTTGAACACACATGTAGCAAGCAGACTTTGAAGCAGGAGTTTTCACCTCTGTGTCTTGTGTGTTGCTGTGGGTTTGTGGGGGTCTCTTCTTGGTGTCCGGCACAATGCTGCACGGATGTGGTTAGATTCAGTTTAAAACAGGAAACACACAGGTTCATACTGCTCTCATTAGTCCTTCATTTGACTTCAGCAATATCCATCAGAGCGGACATGGAGTGAGAGGCCTAATCTCACTGAAGGTAACAGATTACTTACTAATACTCTTCATAACTCAACTCTATGATTGATAGAAAACTGTGTGACGTGTTTGAATTGCTTAGAAGAAAACTGCTTTTTAATATGTAACACGGGGGAAGCTGGTTTTGATGTTATCAGACACTTGCATTTCTTCTCATGAAATGACCTGTTATAAATAAAACAAACAAACAAAAGAAATAAAAACTTAAAGAAAGAAACTTTCGCTAGTTACATAACTTGCATCCTGCGGTTCAGTTAGTTGCTGATCAAAAAGACAGGCTTTTCAAACATGTGGCATAGTGCTTCATCGAACACTATCACGTTGAATCATCTTTACACACTGAAAATGCTCTTATCTTGTGCACTAATACTTTGTGCCATTGTGTCAGAATGGTGAGAGCTGTATTTGCGGTTGTGAATAGATAACATTGAAATGTGTTCTCATATGCTGATTTCTTTTTTTTTATATATATATATATATATAGCCTATATAAAAAACTCTGTAAACCTCTGAAAGTGTCAAATTAGATTTAAGAGAATTATATCTTCTAAAGAAAATCTTTTTATTCAAGGCATGATTGAAGTCCAAAGCCAGCAAGGAGGTCTCCTTGCCATTGTTTCTCTGGCCTGCCTTGGTTGTATTTATGCTCTCTGTCTGTGCTGCGGAAAGAAATCTAGTAAGTAGTCTGACATTACAATACTTTCAGCTCTAAAAAAAAAATGCAGTTTGTTTTTCTCAGCTCTTAATTGTGCACTATACATATATTTGTCTTTGTCGTCTAATGTTGCTGTATTTTATTTTGAGCTATGCAACAAGAGGACAATGACCTCTATGACCAAGATGATTTGTAAGAAAAGTGTTTTATATATTTATTCATGTTAATTAATAATTGTGTGTGTATATATATATATATTATATAATTACATAATTTTTTGTTTTCAGCAATCAGGACAGTGATTATGCTGAAAGCAGAAAACGTACAACAGGTAAGCGATGTCCACTTTTAATGTCCACATTCTGAAGAGGAAAACGCATCTCATTATAGACTTATATTTAGTGTCAGTGTTTTATCTTTAGAATATTACAAAGCACTTACTTTTACACACATTTTCTGTCAGAGGAAAGCTGAGATTCAAAATGCGCTCTTCATTAGCCAAGAATGTGATTTTCTTCATATCTTGTCTATTTTTTTAGTGCTAAGACCAAACCAAAGAGAGATGCCTTCAACCTCAAGGTGAGATCTTTTTAGCAGTAGTCAGTGCAGCTACTTGTTTTTTTATTTAGTGTTATAGTCATGTCCACTTTCTACTTTATCTAATATTTTAGGTGGGGGGAAATGTTTTTCTACATAACTGAGTCTGTAATGTTTAACTGAACAATATTAGCTGCCATATTTGCTGAATAGTCATGATAGAAAGATCAAAATGAAGGAAATGTTACAGGCGTGATCAATTGTATTTTCACAGGCGATCACCGACGAACAGGCCTGTGAATAGTAAGAATTTTTCTTTTGAAATTTGGGATGTTTAAACTGTTATCTCTGTGGTACCAATTTAGGATTTATTTTTCTAAAATGTATCCAAAATTTGGAGTGATTTTATTAGTTTATTCATTTATTTTTGTTTCTAAACAGGTGACACCCAATGGAGTTATCAAAACCTTACAGATGGTAAGATTCATCGCTATTGCGATCGTAAGACATTACTTTTGATGAAAGCCATTTTTAAATACAAACTTATAACCAAGTAATGCATGTTTTTGTTTCTGCAGTAGAAAATGTCATCTTGGAACCAACATACGTGTGAGTGTTGTTTTTCATATGGTTTTGTGAGGAAAACAAGTCTACAAGATACTGATCAAAGACTTTCTTTTTTTGTAAAGTCTTTCTGTAAAGTCTAAGATTTTACAAAAGCTAAGTTTGCTTGAAATTATTTGTACATTGTATATTTGATACGTATACATGCTTTTTTTTTTTT
Organism: Sinocyclocheilus rhinocerous; assembly: GCF_001515625.1. Classification (NCBI taxonomy): domain Eukaryota; kingdom Metazoa; phylum Chordata; class Actinopteri; order Cypriniformes; family Cyprinidae; genus Sinocyclocheilus; species Sinocyclocheilus rhinocerous. Next base: position 1,245,171 of record NW_015642528.1, read on the forward strand.
TTTTATAGGGACCCAATTCCAAATTTGCTTTATGCAAACGAGGACGACACAGGTAAATGTGTGCTGGTAATTGTCATTGTCTAATGCAACCATTTTACACGGTTCACTCTCTTCAGTTGTTCACAGGAAAAATTAGGTCAAGTGACACATTTTAAACTGAGCACCAAGGAACCTGTAAACATGTCAGAAAACCGTAGATGATCAAAAACGAGGCCACTAATCACAAAACTGAAAAAGTGTTCACGGATGTGTGATTCACTGCACAAGTGAACAAAATGCTTGAAGCAGTTGTTTTAATGAAATGCTTCATTTACATTCCCCAGATACGGATCCAAATTTGGACACGGGAACATACGAGAATGTTTTTCCAACACCAGAATTGCGACATGACTCAGGTTGGTGTTTTCAGTGATTCTCAAATCTGTTATTAGTTTATAAAATGATATTTGGTACCTCTTTATAACTTTCATCAATAACGATGAACACTAATGATGTTCGGTTACAACGTCACACAGGACTCAACAGTAAGATAACATGTTCTATATATATATATATATAATACATTTGTTCTTTTTTTTTAAATATTTAATCTTTTTTCTATTTAAAATAAATATACATTTAATCGATTTAGAACAATTTGAGATTTTAATTTTTTTACTCGATATGGTTTTTAGAAAAATGTTTCTTTGCTTATCGTTTGACAATGTTTTTGCAGATAGCTGCAATTATGAAAACTGGGACAATAGATATGAGGATGGTAATATGTTCATTATTAAACCAGTAACATTGATAAAACATTTTACGATTAATTCATGAAACACCAATGACTTTTTTCTTTCCCCTTTATTCAGATGAACCAGACTACGTGAATGAAATCATACAGTGAATAGGAACCATTTTTTTGTATCAGAATGACATGAGATTCTGTTCTAAGACATGTTTGTTTGTTTTTTCTTTTAGATTTTCACATTTTGTTCTTGGTGGCATTTACTGTTATTAAATTAAAATGTTAAAAAGCGTACTGCTTGACCTTTTGAAGTAGTCAATTAAGATTGAGTGTGAATGTGCATAGTCTTCTGATCAATAAACTGATATAATTAACCGTCAATGAATAAGTGCTATAAACTACTACAAGATCTCTAAAATATTTTGCGCAACAAAGGCACTAAACATGAGGGCTAGACATCAAGAGCTGTGCAATGAAGATTTTAAGCCAGTTTCATGGAGGTGTGACAAATGAGTCAGATGAGTATCCTGCCCTTTTCATCACAAGTGAAACAAAAACCTATCAGGGCAAGAGGCAGGTTTAAGTGGGGGCACGTTATATACAGATAAGCGTAAGGTGTAGTGTGGCATCTGCTCTTGATAATGCTTTCCTCCCTTGTGCTAAAATTGTCATTGGCATCACTAGGTTGAAATTGAACCCTGTAGAACTGTCACTTGTTCTGCTATACAGTATGGTACAACATGGAAATTCATTGTTGGAATGGACTTAATTGTGCATGTTAAATTGGGCTGTTTGAACTGCCTCAAATTCTCATTAATTAAATGGAGTTAGTTCTACTGTGCTGCATTTTGAAGTACTTTGACATCAAAAACAGGACATCACTCACAAACAACAGAAGGATTTTGTAAATTTTTATTACTGCAATTTGTCTTCTTTTTTTTACAATTATTAGTATTAGTACAGGGTCTGGAGATTAAGAACATTGAGGCTGAAGTGTGATCATTTGATAACATCTCTTGTCTTTAGCTTGCATCAGGTGCAGCCGTCTTGCTGCAAAGGCGGCCCAACAGTCCAGCCATCTGTAACAGTGAGTTCACCCCTTCTGCTACTTTCATATGCGTGTAGCCAATTTCCTGGGGAATCAAAAGTATACTTACAGTGTAGTTAAAACAAACATGGTACAATTCCTGTTTTTATTGAAGTAATTTTTCCCCACATTAAAACACTTATGCCACAACAGTAGCCAATTAATAGCTAATCTATTTTACGTAGAGCAGGTCACCTCATGTTGAGACCAGATAACAATAACTTTATCTCTGTAACATCACTGATATTTGATAGTTTCACATCGACTGGTGAAACATTGCCTCTATTGTGTTAGATGTCATTGCAATATATACAAATACATTACTAAATGAAACTTTTAAAGATTAAAGCTAATGTAAATGCTGCTTAGGGAGACAATACGCACCTTAATATATTCCAGCTTCAAATATTCTGCCATCTGAAAGGTTTTACACACTCTAAAGATGTTTCCTATGATGTCCTCTGGTGAGTATCCGAGTGACCAAAGCTGCTCAATGACCTGTAGAAAAACGCACCATTTCGGTCTTGCAGCGTCTGTCATTTTTTGAACTGATCCTGAATATTTTCTAGGGCAAATGTTTAGTGGTACCTTGTAGGCTTCATCAATGTTGGCGTTGACACAGTGTTCCAGCATGCTTTTAACCAGCAGAGGATGTGGCTCATCACACACCTGCAGAAGCAACACTGTTGGTACTTTATCACCAATACATTTTTATACTGAAATGATTTCCATGCATTAGAAAGAGACAAAAATAAAATGTATCCAAAAATACCTTGAACACATTTTCACTGTTGATGTAACCAAATCCAGAATTTGTTGACTGCAAGTTGTTCAGAGCCTAGATTAGTAAAAAAGTAACAACAACAAAATAATAATAAAGTATTAACATTGCAGGTAAATCATAATAAATTATTAAAAGGTTTATTAATAATAATAATAATAATATTGTTTACCTAAAATGTTTATTTTATTTATTCAGACCTTAAAAGTAAATTAAAAAAAACAAAATACAACAACAATAAATGAATATTGCAGGTAAAAAATTATTTAAAAATAAATAAAAAAAACAAAAATTTAAATAATTAGGTTGCTATTATTAATATTGTACATTGCAAAATTAACAACAATAATAATAACAACAACCTAAAATTTTAATTTATTTTCCTACCTATAATATTAAAATTAAATGAATAAATTAACATATACTTAATTTATATTATTAATATTATTTTGTTTACCTAAAATGTTACTTTTATTTTTTATTATTGTTATTATTATTGTTCATAATATACACATGAAAATAGGAAAAAATAATTGACCTAACCTGTCTCATGTCCCCTTGAGCGGTGAAGATGATGGCCTCTAGGCCGTCATTGGTGACATGTAAGTTCTCCTTCTCAACCACCTCCGTCAGACGCATCATGATCTGGTCGTCTCTGAGTTTGCTGTAACGCAGCACTGCGCAGCGGGACTGGATGGGCTCTGCAATCGAATGAGAAGATAAACTGAAACACTTCTGTGTTAGGTGTACACTGGCATGTACTTCAGTGTTCTAGTTCATTTGAAGCATGTCATCAAAGATTTAAATGTCAATCTATTATAAACAGCATTTTGTGTTTTATGTAGGGTGACCATATGTCCTCTTTTCAGACCTAAAAAAATGCATCCGGCCGGGATTCGGCTTTTGCTTTCAACAATCGCCATTCATTGTGTGCGTTTTTGTATTAGAGCCCTGCGAGGGACTGTTTTCATAAACCCGCTCCCGCTGAATTTCTGACCATTATTGCCCACTCCCGCGATTTTTGTGTCCAGTGCTCCCGCAAACATTCTAATATTGCATATCATTTTCGTGGATCAGGGAGCCTCTATCAATATGCGGAGTATTTAAATCTATTTTGAAAGAGCGCTCGATGTACACTAGGGTTGTGTATCGTTTGAATTTGATCAATTCCTATTCCGATTCTGCTTATCGATTCAGATTCTTTTCAATTCCCAGTTTCGATTCCAATGTGATTAAATAATGACATCAAACATTTATCCTGTGTCTCTTTTTTGCAAACCATTTATTGCAGCTGAATACCATGGACAAAAATCAACAGGCTAAATAAAAACTGGACTCTTTAAGAGCTGTTTGAGTGCAAAATAGAACAGCATGATTCTGGATAAATTTAGTTTTTTTTCTTTCTTCTTTTTTTCCCCCCAATGGAAGTTGTGGTTCTCTCATGAATCTGAAGAAAAACCATTAGACAACTAAACTAAATCACATATCATTTATGAATTAATAATTAAATGACTCACTCAAGATGTACTTGTTTCATTACTGGATGAATCAGCGTTCTTGAACACATCTCTTGTATGATTCAAAGACAAATACATTTTAACAGCCCCTTTTCGCCACCTACTGGCGTAACAATGTAATCGATAAATCTTAATTTGAAGTGTCAAATTACGTTCAAAAGGTGATTTACTCTTTTAAAGGGGTCATATGATGCGATTTCAAGTTTTCCTTTCTCTTTGGAGTGTTACAAGCTGTTCGTGAATAGATAAGATCCCTAAAGTTGCAAAGACTAAAGTATCAAACCCAAAGAGATATTCCATTTAAAAGTTAAGAGTCGTCCACGCCCTCCTAAAACGCCTCGTTTAAACACGGCCCCACATGTCTACGTCACGATGTGGGAAGATTTGCATAACTGGTTGACTCTTAACTTTTATAAAGAAAATCTCTTTGGATTTGAGACTTTAGTCTTTGCAACTTTACAGATCTTCTTTATGCACCATGAGCTTGTAACACTCCAAAGAGAAAGGAAAACTTGAAATCGCATCATAAGACCCCTTTAATCTACCTGAGGGAAGACGTCTTTCATTGTAAGTTAATGCTGTTAAATAGAGAGGGAATAAATAAATAAATAAATAAATAAATACTTCTTGCGTAGTAAACTTGGACCTCATTATTGAAGTAAAAATCCAAGCACCAGAAGCGGCCCACACTCTCTTAAGTTTAGGTCACGGGAGCTACAGCGGAGACTTGATAATATAGTGAATGTAGACGTTTGATATTATTTAATGTTTATATTATTCTACTTAAGATCGCGTTGGGAGTGGTTAAGGCTCACTTTACATCATTTGCCATAGCCCTTTGCATGGCCGGTGTGAAAAACGTGCTTTTTTTCAGCGTTAGAAAGCTGAAAAAGCAGAGGTAATTCCTGCAGACATAAGGGCTATGCCACAGCCCTTATCAATATCTGCATTAAATACCTCTGCTTTTGATTAACGCTATGTTGATGCAGTAAGCGTTAATCATTCCAACGTGATCTTAAGGTGAATCATATAAACATAAATTAATATAAAATGTCTAACTTACATTCACTACGGAACTCGGATAAAATAACTTGGTTCATTCAAGTCAAGGTATTTAGACAGCATCCACAATACACAGTTTCAAAGCAGCTTCTAGTAAGTTCTGTTACATCTATAATGGCTTAATTCTTTACACTGAGCAGTTTTACTGGGCAATATAACGATATATAACAATGATAAATGATCCACTGTTTGAGATCTAGCTATGTATTCTCCCCTTTAAAAAATAGCCATGGTTTTGCTACTCTAACCAAAGTGTTTTAGCAGTTAGCCTAAACCAGTGCCACTGTGGTGAAAGAGACTGAATAATGAATATTTGCAGCCTCTCAGACAAACCACAGAGCGGTATTTTTATTTAAAGAGATTTACATATTAGTCCGTTTTATTCTAAGAGTATGTTAGATGGTTTAAAAAAAATATATGAATAGTAAACGGTCAGCTTTTTCTGTGGTGATTTGCGTGTGTTTACACTGTGTGCTCCTGAGCGTGACCTTAAACATGGCGGAATCCAACGTGGCGTGACGTAGATTCCCATTCTCTATTGGCAATGATGACGTAATTATCTTTTGACTCCCCTGACAGCGGAACCTTGCTCAAAAAAAAAAAGTTATTGTTGGAGATAAATTGGAGAGCAAAAAATAACAGATAAAAATGCATAATAGAAAGCGCAAAGGCGGCACTGAAAAGGCCAGTAAAAAAAACAAACAAAAAAAACAAAGTGGGCTGGTCTAAGGCATGAAACTCCAGGGCTGAAAATGAGTCCCACTCCGGCCCTGATCCCTAGCGATCACAGATATTATACTTAGCTTCTTTGGCTTCTGATCGCAAATGTAGCCAAACTTTGGAGCGCTTAGATTAGCGAGCAAGATCCTGGCAGATCGCTAGGTCTGGTCCTCACAGATGAAGAACAAAAAAGCGCATAGGAATTGATAGGCGGAATCGAAATTTTAATTTAACAACAAGTATCCGATTCCTGACCTTAAGCATCTGATTCTGGAATCGGAATCGATTTTCGATTCCCAACCCTACTGTTCACTTTCGATTTCGCGATCATGTGCACTCCGTGTAAAGGAAGATCAGATATTTGTCAATGAGCTCAGAATCTGTTGAGCAGCAAAGCATGGTCTGTTAGCCATCTCTCCTCTCAACCCGTGATCAGTGAAATCTGACTCCTGCAGCTCGTGTTGGATGCAGGGTTGTCAAGCTCTCAACCCGTGATCAGTGAAATCTGACTCCTGCAGCTCGTGTTGGATGTAGGGTTGTCAAGTCCAGGTTTTTTTTTTTTCCGATGGAACTGGGCTACTTTTAAACTGTTGCCGTGGGTTGATTTTCCCCCGTGGTTAAAGGTTTGAATAAATACATTTTCCATTCTACCTGTGCTAGATGTTAAAGAGGTCCTATTATGCTTTTTCACTTTTTCAACTTTACTTTGTCTGTAATGTTGCTGTTTGAGCATAAAAAAGATCTGCAAAGTTACAAAGCTCAAAGTCCACTTCAAAAGGAGATATTTTATTTAACAGAAATCACTTTTCAAAAACTACAACGAACGACTCGTTTGGACTACAACGCAGATTTTCCAGGATTTGTGATATCACAAATATCGACGAATGGGACGAGACCTGGTTGAGCTGCACGAGAAGGCAACGAGTGTTATCACCATGTCGGAGATACGCTAGTTTTCCCAAGGCAGACGAACTTAAGGGTGGTTACAATCATCCGGGTTTAAATCGCACTCAAATTGATTTGATTTTGACGCAATATTTACACTGAAGCCTGCAGGCGGCTATGGTAAGGGGCATGACATTTCCCGACCAGCCGCCGAGTGGAGCCAATCACAACACACACTGGCACAGCTAACCAATCACAGCACATTTCATATTTCAGAAGGCGGGCCTTCATTTGATACAGGAACTACTCGAGCCGTTCATGCCAGACTGGGGAAAGAGGAGTTGTAATAATGTAAAATATGTGAAAAATAATGTGTTTTTCGAACAACCTAGTATGAGAGCCTGTTCTAGTACACCCCCAAAACAAAATCAAGACTTTGTAAAAGAGCACAATAGGACCCCTTTAAACTCTCTTTGAGTGTCACGATCACCAACAATACCTCTGTCATTTGGTCTTCATTTCCCATAAACCTTTGCCCGGACTCATCACCACTCATTGTTTGCACCTGTGTCTCGTTAACCATGTCTGCTCACCCTATATGAGCCTGGTTCATATTTGTCATTCATTGCTAAGTCTTGTATGTGTCAGTAGGCACTACTTACCAACTACACCACAGCCACCCTCCCCGCCCGCATCCACTGTCCTCTTTTTTGGAAAACTTGGAAAACTACACCCTAGTTTTATGTGCCACGTCGCTCACCTATGATCTTATCCGATGCATTACATGCCAGAGCAAAGCGTGTGGTTTTGGAGTAGATCTCCATGGTTCTTCTGAGAGCCTGCTGGGCTCCATCTGTCATGCTGTTTTAGAAATACAAAAACATAGCATGAAGCATTTTTTTAATCTTTAAAATGTATACATTTCTAAATTTATTTTTAAATAACTATTTATTGAATTGAATGAAACCTAAATATTTTAATTACAAATATTTTAAAGAAAATGATTACTCTTACCTGTCAGCCTCATCCAAGATTATGATCTTGTGGCGACCTTTAGGGAGTGTGACCTTTTGCTGGGCAAACATTTTGATTTTGTTTCTCACAACATCAATTCCTCTAAAATTGATAATAGACAATTAAATATTAATTAACAGACATTAAAATAAGAATATGATAATCCAAAATATTGGATGTACAGAAAACTTGTTTGAAAACACTCAGCTTAAGTTTCTTACCGGTCATTTGAGGCATTCAACTCAAGCACAGCATCTTTCATAGCTGGACCAAGAAGAGCTCGAGCCAAACACAAAATGCTGGTCGTTTTTCCAGTGCCAGGAGGACCCTAAAAACAAAAGTTATCTTCATTTTAGTGCATAGTGACATATCATTAGTAAATTCAGATGGGACCTGGTTGTGAAACCATATTTTAACTTACAGCAATGATGATGTTGGGCACATTTCCTTCTC
>NW_015642528.1:1253807-1258605 GCF_001515625.1 Sinocyclocheilus rhinocerous
CGTTCATGCCAGACTGGGGAGAGAGGTGTTGTAATAATGTAAAATATGTGAAATATAATGTGTTTTTCTAACAACCTAGTATGAGAGCCTGTTCTAGTACACCCCCAAAACAAAATCAAGACTTTGTAAAAGAGCATAATAGGACCCCTTTAATAATAATAATAATAATACTAATAATGAAGGAGGGCCACTGGTAGGAAGCTTTTTAGCTGTGTTTATGATCAATATGCATAACAGTGACTGTAAAATATGTATTTTAGGTATGGAAATGACATATTTTGAGTTTTGATATTTGGCCATTGCACTACGTTGGGCGCTACTCTGGGGCCAGGCACTACTTTAACCACCAACCAACTACACCACAGCCACCCTCCCCGCCCGCATCCACTGTCCTCTTTTTTGGAAAACTAATATATGGTCACCCTAGTTTTATGTGCCACGTCGCTCACCTATGATCTTATCCGATGCATTACATGCCAGAGCAAAGCGTGTGGTTTTGGAGTAGATCTCCATGGTTCTTCTGAGAGCCTGCTGGGCTCCATCTGTCATGCTGTTTTAGAAATACAAAAACATAGCATGAAGCATTTTTTTAATCTTTAAAATGTATACATTTCTAAATTTATTTTTAAATAACTATTTATTGAATTGAATGAAACCTAAATATTTTAATTACAAATATTTTAAAGAAAATGATTACTCTTACCTGTCAGCCTCATCCAAGATTATGATCTTGTGGCGACCTTTAGGGAGTGTGACCTTTTGCTGGGCAAACATTTTGATTTTGTTTCTCACAACATCAATTCCTCTAAAATTGATAATAGACAATTAAATATTAATTAACAGACATTAAAATAAGAATATGATAATCCAAAATATTGGATGTACAGAAAACTTGTTTGAAAACACTCAGCTTAAGTTTCTTACCGGTCATTTGAGGCATTCAACTCAAGCACAGCATCTTTCATAGCTGGACCAAGAAGAGCTCGAGCCAAACACAAAATGCTGGTCGTTTTTCCAGTGCCAGGAGGACCCTAAAAACAAAAGTTATCTTCATTTTAGTGCATAGTGACATATCATTAGTAAATTCAGATGGGACCTGGTTGTGAAACCATATTTTAACTTACAGCAATGATGATGTTGGGCACATTTCCTTCTCGTGCAAACACCTTCGACAATAACAGGGCAAAAGAGAAAACATGTCACACTAACCACATCAGGCAAATCAGTATGTACTGTACTGTATGTCATACCGACCTCCAGTCTGCTGACAGTTTCCTCATTTCCAACTATTTCATTCAGCTTCAGAGGTCTGTATTTTTCAACCCTGTCAGTAATAATGACACAATTATTCATCAGAGCAAATATGCAGCTGCAGAGGAACGCGAGCTTGGCCGTTCAATTGCTGTAAACATAGCTACAGGCTCGCTATCTTTAGCGACATTAAAGTGATTAAAAAAACACGATAGCGCGCTTACAAACAGTCACAAACAGTACCATGGTAGTTCATAAGCATTCGTTGAGGGTTTTGGTGCAGTATCATCCTTTTTAGGCGGTCCGTCGGCTTGACTTAGTTCACTGTCTGCCTCTTTCATTTCAACATCCATGTTGCCTACTTGCCTGTGAGCAGCGCGTATTCCCGCCAAGACAGGAACTAAACAGATCTGAAATGACGCCACTTCCGGCAACGGGAGCCCGTGACTTTTTTAATTCAAAGAAAGAAAGAAAGAAAGAAATAACACTGGTACGTAACAAACTGGAATGGAAAAGAAAAAACTAATAATAAAATTAACTGATAAAATGATAGTTTATATTCCTTATTAAGAAAATAGGTTAAAGGAACACTAACAATATTTTAGATAAAAAAAATTCTGCAGGCTATTTTACACCAAAATGTTACAGAATTAACACAATGACTGAATAGATTATGTGCAAAAAGCCTATTACAAAAGATACGCACTATCTATCTATCTATCTATCTATCTATCTATATATATATATATATATCTATTTGTGAATGAATGAATGAATGAATGAATGAACGAAAATACTGACTTGCTTTTAGGTTTGTTGAAAGTAACCATCAGTGCATCTGTTGGCTAATCTAAAGTTTCTCACTCTGAAAAATGGATCAGATTGTCTGCATAATGTAAGATCTCATTATTGAACATTTTATTTACAGGAGCTCACATTATATAGTGATAATTTATGCACAGTCAAATGTCATGATCTTGTTATCAATGAAATGCTTCGTTTTAACTGTTGCAGATATATACATTTTCAAAACTTAAAAAAATCCCAAATATTCAATAACATGCACATTTCTACTGTTCTAAATTATGTTATTGACAGAAAGTCACAGCATATGGCTGGTTTCCACATGTTGTTACATATGTGTCCGCACATTCAGACATGGCCTTGTGGTTTGTGAACATCTGTGATGTTTGTTTGTTTTTGTTAAAATTACATTCTCAGTTCACTAAAACTGATTAAAAAGACAACAAACAACATACAGAAAGTCTAAAAAATGTAATAATTTGTATGTTATGTCCAATTGAATTACTGATAACCCATTTTATATAACCCACATCTTTTCAGATACATTTTTTAAATATGAGCAAAAATATTTGTGCTAATATAGATTTAATATATATACATGAATACATGTGAATACACATTTTGCATTTTTTTGCAGAATTGCATTTTTTTTTTACTTGTGTGTGAAAGAACCTTGTGTAAAATCTGCATGATGACCTTCACAGATTCTGTTGGACAATCTGAAGTTTCTCACACACGTCATTCGTATGGAGAAACTCCATCTATATAGGTCAGGGCAAAAGATCTCTTTTCACTCAACACGCTGAAAACATGAAGGGGGTCATCGCTCTTCTCCTGGCAGCTCTGTGCTTTGAGGGACTCAATGCAGAGTGTCCCGACCCAGCCACGCTGAAAGATGATTATGGAAGCAAGCTCTGCGCCCAGATGTTTGAGCACAGCAGCTACTACTATGATGAAAGCTGTACTGGCAAATTCCTGTACGTTTATCCCGATGAAGACACCCCCATCATGTCATGGGCTTGGAATAACCGGATTTCTTCTCTTGTGGTGGGCCGAGGCTGCTCCCTGACAGTGTGGTCTAAATCCAAGAAGCAAGGATATAAGAAGAAGTTTTCTGCTGGCATCGTGTACCACCTTAAGGAGGTGCAGAAAGGCCTGTTTGGAGACTGGAACGATTCCACCTCAGGATACTACTGTACATGCTAGACGTGAAGCATGAAGGCTGAAGACAGAGGCTGAAAGGACATTAAGATATAATGTCAATGACACAAGAGAACAGCTGTAACCTTGGTAAATCTGTTTTCAGATGTAAAATTCTGCTCTATGTAATTCTGCTTGATTCCTGCAAGTGAATTAAACACCACATGTTGCTGCAGGGAATCTCTGCATGAACGTGATGCAGAAACATTCAAGACCTGGTGCGTGATTCTTTTTTATTGAATTAATGAAACAATCTCACAAGGGTTTTGAAAGTATTGCAAGATGCAGTCAAGTTCCTTTTAGTAAAATGAGTTAACAAAACCAACATCAGTGCTTGAAATTTGAAAGTGAAGCCTAATTTCAGTTTTACTGTTATTCTTGCTTTCACTTCAATAAACTATCAACAGCTATGTGAACACATTCAAAAGTATGTAAATATCAAAACCATTGCAGCAGTTCCAACAGTTAAAAAAGAAATAATCCATGCATCTAGTCGTTCATGAAAGACAGATATTTGCAACTGCTACATAAAACTTTAAACTTTCAGAGTGTCTGTTAGTCAACCTGAAAATGTTCAAGTCTCATATTTTCATGGATTCTCTCTCTCTCTCTCTCTCTCTCTCTATGATCGCTTCACTTTTGTATGGAAAAGGTGACATTAAACAAACAATAACAGTTTTCCAAACTGATTCGCATTTAAAATGTGACCCTGGACCACAAACCAGTCTTAAGTCTCTGAGTTATATTTGTAGCAATAACCAAAAAAACATTGTATGGGTCAAAATGACAGTCCCTTATGACTGGTTTTGTGGTCCAGGGTCACAAATTATAAACAAGAAAAAATTTAACATAATTAATGTGCAAAATATATGTGCTTTAAAAATTTTAATTGTGTAAGCTAATATTAGGACTTATGTTTAGAAATTATGTTTCCCTACTACATGTCTTTAAGTCATTTTTCTTTTCCTTGTTTTAAGCATAAATTGAAACTAAAAATTTGTGAAGTTTATGTGTAAAACAACTTTAGTAGAATAAAATCCAGTGGGGTAAGAAAAATCAAATTATATAAATATACAGTGCCTTGCGAAAATATTCATACCCCTTCATTTTTTTCACATGTTGTTAAATTGCTGCCTTATGCTAAACTGCTTTAAATTACTTTTTTCCCACATCAATCTACACTCCATACACCATAATGGCAAAGCAAAAAACAGGTTTTTAACATTTTTGCTAATTTATTAAAAATAAAAAACTTAAATGATTCCATTGCATAAGTATTCATTTCATACCCTTATCTGGGACAGTTGAAATTTAGCTCAGGAGCATTCAAATTGCTTGCAGATGTTACTACACTTTGAGTGACGTTAACCTGTGGCAAATTCAATTGAATGGGTGTGATTTGGAAAGACACACACGTCTTAATAAAAGGTCTAACAGCTGATAATGCATATCAGAGCAAAAACCAAGCCCTGAGGTCAAAAGAACTGCCTGTAGAGCTCAGAAACAGGTTTGTGTCAAGCCACACATCTGGGGAAGAGTTCAG